>NC_135437.1:5227270-5324770 GCF_051991255.1 Vanacampus margaritifer
GAAAGACGACAAAGACTTTGGAAGAAGTTCACAGTAAGAATTACAGCTCTCATCACAATCATTTACAGTGAAGCTTAATGAAAACTTGTTTTTCAGTTTCATGCAACTGACATGAAATACCCAGGACTTCCTGGTCTAGAGGATCTTGGTATTAGTCCCTCCACCGTAGAGCAACGGGCGATTGAGATTCTGCGTCGTCATCGTCGATTCCGTAACCTGGAAGCTGACCTCGATGCAACCAAGCCAGCGAAGACCATCAACTACTAAAGTACTTAATTGGTATCTCAACGTCACTTCAGAATGCGTTAACTCAATTCTTTATGTAAATAAAACCATACATCTCATCTTTAAAGTGTTTTATGTTTGTTTCCTGGTAAATTTACTATCCACTGTTGGCCATAAAGCTACACTTCATTGATGCTGCATTGAAATCACAAGCATTATTACGGCAGCATTACACTTAACTAGGACTGTCGAGGATAAATAACTTAGTTTTGGATGGAATGGAAGAAACACCTGGAGAGACATGGACAGACACTGAAGAAAATATAATGACAATTTTCAAGGGGAAACTACAGCTGAAGGAGAAGCTCGAGATGGAGCAGGCTCATCGGACAGGGAAACCTGAACCTGGGAGGACCAGACCCAGGCCGATCGTAGTTAAATTTGAAAAAAGACAAAGCAAGAATTCTACAGTAAACAAAGTACAAATCTATGCATAAATTAGGATTCTACAGGTGCCATTTGACAAAAACAGAACTGATACCAAAATTGAAAGCAGTACGTGAAAGAAGAGAGATTGCCTACCTACACTATAATAAACATTTAATTCGCAACCGAATAAGCACAACAAGTCATGTCCACTGTCCATCATAATTTAGCAGCAAATTGAGAGATTGCACAACATACCTGATAAAACAAAACAAGCAAATACCACATAAAAATGGCAAACCTACACACCAATAAAACCAAGTTGAAAACATTTGATTAAACCTAGATGATGTCCATCTTAACAGTTTCAAATCAAATCTATTGAAGATTACTCATGGGGTCCCACAAGGATCTGTCCGTGGTCCTTAATTATTTATATTATAAATTGATATGTGTTGTGTATGCAAAGCTGTAAAAAAATAAAAATAAAAAACACAAAAACGTTCTATTTGCTGATGACTCAAATTTATATTAATATGGAAAAACTCTTGAGCAGCTTCTGAGTACTGTGGAAAAAGAGCTAAATATACTTTTTTTTTTAACTGTTGACAAATTATCTTTGAATCTAGACAAAAACAAAGTCCACAATCTTTGGCACTGTAGTAATTCAACAAATTAAAATCCTTGTCGACTCAATTGAAATTGAAAGAGTGAATGAACTGGCGTTGTAATTGATGCAAAATTATGATATCCTGGGTTTCGTATACAAAATGTTAAAAGAAAAATATCCCAAAACTCTCATGTTCTGAGCTGTCAGGCTGCTTATAAAAAAGCTGTAACAATATAAAATAACATGAAAAAATGTGATAATCAAAAAGACATTTATTCATGTGTGAACTTTGACATCCAACAAGATGCCAAGCAGGAAAATAATTCCTGCATCAAATTAAGTTCAGAGTCTTGAGTCCTGTTTACTACACAAAAGTAACTGCAGGTAATATATCATCTTTTGGTGAGGTAAGGCATCAACATAGTTTTTTGTTTTTAATACTTGGTCTTGAATTTTGCTGTTCGGTTTCCTTTTCTACTTATTGTGTACAGGTCAGTAACAGACATTTGCCTTTTTGCCGCCAAGTGGCACGAAGCTCTATTGTAACTGAGCAAACTCATTGACAATTGTGTCAGCGCCAATGCATTGAATTCATTACATATTATTATTATATGCAGCCCAAGGTCGGCATGCAAACGGTATGGCTGCATGGTTAAGAACCACTTATTTGGACATTTCAGGTATGAACTTATGGCCACCCCTATATGAGTCATGGTTTTACCATGACCACCCCAATGAAAAATTTATGTCTACGCCCCTGCAAGCGCTACTTGCACAGCTGTTTTCAATCATATAATCAGTCGTATTTAAGAGGCAGTCAGAACAAACATAAAACAAATGTGTGTTTCTGTTAAAGGGGTTAATTTGTGGAACAATTATGAAGCTGAATTGAAAAAGTGTGAATCAATTACTGTGTTTAAAAAGAGTTTCAAAAAGACAATGTTACAAAAATATATAAATAAAATCATGTATAAATATAAATGAATTAAAGAGCACTTATGCATGTATTTATATGCATATTGTTTGAGCGTGTGTGTGTGCGTGCGTGTGTGCGTGTGCGTGCGTGTGTGAATGTGCGTGTGCGTGCGTGCGTGTGTGTGTGTGCGTGCAGTCAGTTGTGGTGGTTAAGGTTAGGGTAAGCATTATGCCAATGAGATGTCCCCACTAAAAATGTAAACCCAATATGTGCGTGTGGCGTGGGGAAGGGTTACTCTCCTGATCGCATGTTGTTTCTTTAAAAACGCTACGAGGCTTAACATTGCTCTTAACAACGGCGGCGTATGCGCAAATAAAGTTTCTACAAAATGTATTAAACTGGAAATGATTTTTGAAAAAATTAATCTCATAGTTATGTTAGTAACAACCAAATAAATAATATAGAGCAAACTTGTCATGACAGTCGGGGTTCCTTTTAATACATTAACGTGATAGAAGTAACAGGGAGTAGGACTAAAAAAGTTTTTGTACTTCATCCTACTACTTTTACATGTAAATTATGACATTATTGATGAATTCTTTTATTTCTTCAATTTTTTATTTTAATTTAAACTTATATTTTAAATGTTGTAATGTATTGATATGTTCAATAAACCAACCGACCAAAAAAACAAACAAACTACGATCTAACTAATTTCTATACTACGACAAGCTATGCTAAATAAATTCACTATAGATAGTATTCACTGACGTCATGGGATGTGAGTCTGCCCCTCATGTTGGGGCAACTTTTCAGTGGACTAAGCTGTGTTTACACCGAATGTTCTTTTGTTATCGATGAATGTCACCCCCAGTTTCCTCTAACGTTACTTGTGTCAGCAAGATGTATGCGGAAGATTTAGCCCAACACTCTTTGCAGCGGTATACGTTGAAACGTTTGATTAGTGGAATCGATTGGACTACAAACATTTGGCGATGTTACTGCCTGCAATGCACGGAGCGGACTACATGGCAACTGAGGTAGGATGGCTCTCAAAACAAAGACATTCTTCCGTCTTCTGTACTTTTTTTTTTTTTTTTTGAGAAAATAAAATAAAGGAAAAAAAGAAAAAGAAAAAAGTATTTTCGGCTTTTATTGGTTGCTATGTGCATTTATCAATTGTGAATTTGAGCTGAAGAATCTTGAGTAATTTTTAAATCAAGTAGTTAGTTCCCCGACCGCGCTAGCTATGCTAGCTGTGCTAGCAACATTGTTGATTCATCACTTATTTTCGTACACTTTAACAACAATTTCAGCTTTTGGGCTGCTGGGAAAGGAAAATAAGAGACCTTAAGAAGAGTATTTGGAAGGGTTTTAAAATCGAACATATTGACCACCAATTTGAGTTGCAAAAATAGATTATTGAGGTCAAAATCAAATAATAGGTGTGGTGTTTTTCACTGCTGTTGTAAAAATGTGCTAATTTCAAGTCATGTTTAATGTACGGTATTTTTTTATTTTAGAAAATAAAAAGGAAATGTGAATAGATTTAGTGAAAAAAATATGCTTTCACAATGAATGGGTTCAATGAATGGTTTATTGTGCATTACATTCCAATCGGCATATATATATATATATATATATACATCCATCCATTTTTTAAACCGCTTTTCCTCACAAGGGTCGCGGGGGGCCCTGGAGCCTATCCCAGCTGGCTTTGGGCAGTAGGCGGGGTACACCCTGAACTGGTTGCCGGCCAATCGCAGGGCACACAGAGACGAACAACCATACTCACAATCACACCTAAGGACAATTTGGAGTGTTCAATTAACCTGCCATGCATGTCTTTGGAATGTGGGAGGAAACCGGAGTACTCAGAGAAAACACACGCAAGCACGGGGAGAACATGCAAACTCCACCCAGGCAGCAGATGTTGGAACTTGGAACACATGTTCCCTCATTTAATTTTCTGTGAGTAAAGGTGAAGAAGGAAGCAATACTAGATCATGTAATATAATTGGCCATGTTCCAGTGAGTTACAAATGTGTGAACGTCTTTCTACTTGGAATGGGGAAGTGGTGTTGTGAACGGCGGTGGGTGCACGAGCTCAGAGGCTTGTGTAAGATCACACGAGCAGCAACACACGCAAACCCGAGCCTAAGAGAGGAAAGCCATGGAGCCGACCGAGAGCAGTTATAACGTCGACTTCGATGAGATGGAAAACTACATCAGATGCGATTTTTCCGATTGGCCGGTGACAGCATCGTTCATCCCAGTGATCTCCATGCTCATCTTCATCTTGGGCCTGACAGGCAACAGTGTGGTCCTTTTCACTGTGTGGCGAGCGAGGGCAAAGTGGCGGGCGGCCACCATCTATATCGGCAACCTGGCACTGGCCGACCTGGCCTTCATCGTCACGATGCCCGTGTGGGTGGCGTACATCGTAACGGGTCGCCAATGGTACCTCGGAGTGGTCATGTGTAAGATGAACAACTTCATGTTTCTCTTCAGCGTGTTTACCAGCGCCTTCCTCCTCACCTGCATGAGCTTCGACCGCTACCTGGCCATCGTGCGCTCGCTGTCCAGTACCCACCTGCGCACTCGCGGCCATATACGCGCCTCCCTTGCCGCCGCCTGGATGCTGTCGGGCCTCCTGTCTGTGCCTAACCTCGTGTTTTCCACCACCTTGCAAGACCCAAGCAGCAACCAAACTTTCTGCACCCTAGACCTCGGCCTGGTGGTGGAGCAAGAGAGGCTGTGGCAAGCAGGGTTCAGCTTGACGTTGAGCGCCCTGGGGTTCCTGCTCCCCTTCCTGGTCATGGTGGTGTGCTACGGGTTGATTGGCTATACCGTGATGCGCCACTTCAACATCCGGCACAAGGAGGACCAACGCAAGTGGCGACTCTTGAGGATTATCATCATGGCAGTGGTGGTCTTCACTGCCTGCTGCATGCCCTACCATGTGTGCAGAATCACAGGAGCCCTCTATCAACTGGACCTGTTCCCAGCCACCTGCACTTTTGAACGCTTCCTAGGTCTGACCTTCCCGTATGTCTTCACCCTGGCATCTGCCAACAGCTGCCTCAACCCCTTCCTCTACGCCTTCTTAGACTTGCGTTTCAGGTCACAGTGCCTGCGCCTGCTTCACCTCAAGAAGCTCCGCAAGACATCCACCAAGCGCTAGCGTGCCTGCAGGACTCAATCAACGCTAATTTCTTACTTCAAGATTCTTGACTTTTGGGCCTGCTGCCTATTGATAACTGTTGGACAAATTTCAAGGAAGCAAGCATAAAGTAGACTTTGTGGAATTCAGAGCCGTGTGGTCAGGGGAGACAGAGCCTCACCTGCACATGACTGTAACGAGTAAAAAACAAACAAAAAATGTAATACTCATGTATATTTTTTCCGTTCTCGTTGTGTGGTCTTTGCTTTATAGAATATCTTATTTAATCCAATAATGTCTATGATGTCATTATTAAAATTGCTGAATTTGCATATATTTCCTGTTCATACCGTGTGAAAGAGCAGGGTAACCGTTTGGTTGCACAGGGCTGTCCCAGCCACACATGAGCATCTGCCCCGCACCATAATAACAGGTTGAGAGTCCCTGAGGACCATCTGTTGATAGATCATTGACAGTCATTATTTAATGTTGTTATTTGTTACTGTATCCTGAACAAATAGTAAATATTATTTACTTAGTAAATAATATTTACTACTAATTTATTTACTAAATACATAAGAGGGTAATCTTATCAACGGGATTCCATTTGAACACAGCATCAAACACAACATCAAACACATGCAAAGCACATTCCACACATTCCAAAAATATATACAGTAAAAGATATTGAACTCAACAGGCACTGTAAAGCTTGAAGTCACAACTTTCGGAAAACATCTTGAACTTGAACCTTTTGAAAGTTAACTCAAACTTTGACAAAGCAATTCAAGCCTACATTTTCAGAGTGAGGTTTTTCGTGCTTCCTCATGGATCTGTAGCAGAAAGCCTGCACAGCCACTTCCCCTGAATGTGAGTCTTTATTCGAAACTAATAATGGGAAAAAGAAAAAACAGGCAAAAAAATAAAAAGCACATCTAATTTACATAGGAAGGACACAATGTTATATATCTTTTGCTGTAACTGGACATGACCATTCTAGCAAAGACATTAGTACACACACGTTCTATTGCTAAACAGGATTGTTTATTAGCATCTTGCTAACCTACAAGAACGTAGCCAAAATGGGAAGAATACTGAACTTACCTTAGTGCTGTCAAAGTTAAAGCGTTAACTAATTAATAAGACACAAAAAAATATCGCATTAATCATGTGTTAACACGGATTAATCATATTATTAATTTTGACCGCAGACCATCCTTTAGCTGACAGTGAATGGTGAGGTTAAAGGTAGCATGCAGGTTTTGTTTGAGCAATTAACATAACTACATGCATTACAGTAAAGCAGTTAATAAATGTTTGTGTATGACATTCTGAATATTTGTTCATGACAAAATATTGAATGATATATTGATGATGAGCATGTACAGTCGACCAAAAAATGTTGACGACGTCCTTATAGCAATATATGTCAAAAGAATTAACACATAACCGGTGCTCTTTAAATTTAGCGGGCAAAAAATTGTGATGAAAAAAGCCTTTTTAATTAAGTGATTAATCGTCATTAATCAAAATTCTAAAAGGTCGTCAAATCGTTTGACAGCTCTACTTCATATTCATGGATGTAAGACGAAGCATACATCTTAAAGGTGGAGTCCAAAGTTTTAATTCAGAAATAAACACTAAATAAACACTGGATGTATACACATGAAATCCTTCTCAATCAAGATCTCTGGGCTTCTGTTAATGTGTGGTGATGATTTTGTCCTCAACCACCACCACCATAAGAGGGACGTTTCTGGAGTGCGGTCAGAGGCAGGGGGCGTAAACATTGAGTTAGTATGGGTTGAGCCATGGGAGGAGTCCGTTTTGAATTGTTTGTTTAACAAAAACTGTCAAAACTTTGGACTCTACCTTTAAAAGCCCTTTTCTAACTTACTATTCAATGCTTTGGAGGAGGACTTACAAAGCAGATGTACGTCTGTTACCGTTAACTTAAATGTAAACATCGCATGTAGAATGACGCCATTTTTCTTAGCAAGCCATGTTGCGACAGCGTGCGAGATTTTGTGCAAAGAGCCCATTGGTTACAGAAACCATATACAGACTTGTACCCGAACTAGTTCAATAAACAAGACCCCCGATCAGCATGTTAAGGTGCCAGAATACTCCGGTAAGGCTGACTCGGAGGCTTTGAACTTTTGGCACGGGCTGCAGGCTGGTCTGAGAGGAATAAGGGACTACAGTTGGCCATGTGCCTCATGGAGGAAGTGTTGTCTTGCTTATTGCTGCTTAGTCCAGCTGAAAGATATAACTATAGGGCTTTAGTTGGACATTCGCTCAGATGTCTAATAGGCAAAGGCAGCCTGGTGAACCACTCCGTGTTTTGACTAACGACAATGAAACCTTATCAAGGCGTACATATGCTCCGTGCAGTTAGTTGGCCAGGGACCATTTCATCCAGGCCATTAGCCCAAGAGACCTGCGCATACAGACTCAATTGGTGCACCCTCGTACTCTTCAAAAGGCACTGGACCTGGCCATGGAGAGAGCGGTCATAGGGGACACCGAGCGAGCGACCATGTGGAAGGCGGCCATATTGTGCCTTCTGCTGCACAAGTGGACCTTGGCCAGGAGAAACCAGCATGGGTGGATGAGTTGACTGAACTTATCACTTTAAAAAAATTCATGCTTGATTGATCAAAAGTTGCTATAATTTTTATTTAAAAACTTTTACCAAAACAGCCTTATCAAATTTGTGTTTTTGATCACAAAAGTAAGAACTATTTTTTAGTATTTTTAAGTTTTTTTTTAATTAAGCGAACTAAGAGAGAGAGAGAGAGAGCTGCGCATATGCGTGTTGAAAGCACAGCATACGTAACAAAACGAAGTCACTAAGTAACTTTGACAAACATATGAACCAAAATACGAGTGAGCTGAAGAAAATTAGGGCGGAGGCATTGTGTGACTGACAGGCCAGATACATTTGGGCCAATCACATCAGTAAGAAAAGAGAGAGAAAAAAGAAGCAGCCTGCAGCAGTGAGAGAGGAGCGCTGGAGCACGAATATGGATAATAAAGAATTATATCCGAGTTATGTTCATATCCGGAAAAAAATCATTATCCGTACCGGATACTCGGATTGTACGAATATCCGGCTCATCCCTACTGTGTAATGCACCACCTACCTTTGAGCGGCTTATGAAAAAAGTATGTGAATGTTTGGGCTATTTGGATGATATCCTGGTCCATGGCAACTCCTTCCATACAGCCTTGGGGGCCCTGCGACGGGTACTGGAGAGAATTCCCACTGCCGGTCTAAAGCTTCACCCTGAGTGTTGCTTTATGAGAAGAGAGCTCGAGTTCCTGAGACACAAAGTAAGAGAGGAGGGCATTAGCACTTTGGAGGAAAAGGTGCAGGCCATGAGGGACTGGCCCGTTCCCAACAACTTGCGTGAGCTGAAGCGTTTCCTTGGGCTAGCGTACTATTAAAGGAGATTCGTGTGGGGATTCTCATGTTTAGCTGTGCCACTCTTCCACCTGCAGCGGAAGGACAATAATTTTGTTTGGACACCAAACTGCCCACAGGCCTTCAGCTCTCTAAAGAGGGGATTGACAGAGTTTCCCATCCTCATTCCACCAGATCCTAACATGCCATTGATCTTTGACATGGACGCCAGCAATGTTGGAATGGGGGCAGTTTTGAGTCAAGTGGGGCCGGTGGTACAGTCCAAAAAGGAAAAAGGGCAGGTGTCCTAAATTGGACAGCCACTGGGTGGGGCCTTGTAAATAAACTAGGGGATGTGGTTTATAGGGTACAGCTGCCACCTAGTGGCAGACGGGTAGCAGACGGGATGCTGTGGACGGGCATCCCCTCTATAAGGGACAGACTGGCCCCTTATAGAGGGGATGCCCTCGGACATGGGTCCAGCGGGATGCAAATACCATGCCTCCAGGACAAATGATTGTTGAAGACTCGGTCCCTGTTGTTCTGAGCCTGAAGGCCTCGGGGGAGGCCCCAGAGGCAGAGGAGGGTTTTTATGTGACCCCCTCGGGACGAGGTACTTGTTAAGGTAGGGGACAGTGTCACCTTTGGGGTTGGTCGCAGGTTGGTTAGTTTCCAAATGTCTGGACGGGCCGTAAAGGGATCAGACTGTTGTTGGAATTTATGCACGATTGGTTGTTGTGTGTGTTGCGTAGTTACAGCCTGCTGTTTTGTGAATTGAAAACTTGATTAAAAAGTGCTGTTAGCTGATTATTTCACCAACGCTACAATACATTGATGGTTTGACACACATCACCAGTGACGAGACGCTGCAGTCGGCGCAACGCACGATCCAGGAAGTACAAATATGAACGTAGTTTAGGGCTGTTAGCCATCTCAGAGGTCAGGTGACTGAAAGTTTGTGTTTCATTAATTAAATAAAAAAATGTCATTGTTTATTAGTGGACAGAATGGAACCATAAAAGCAAATGTATAATGAGAACTAAAATGCCTTGTGTGCTAAAGCAAAATAAATAAATATCTAATAAGTTTAATGTGGTGCCCGGGAAGGGACACAGCATAAAGCGAACCCCGCAACAGGGACCGAAAGGTGTACAACACAGTTTTATTTAAAATGAAAACAGGCCATTTGGCATACAGGTCGGATGCCCGGTGGGCCAGCATCGTTTGGGGCAGATGTGGTGCTAATTAATTTATAATCATTTTCCTCAGTTTTACCCAACAGACCAGCCCACAATTAAGAGGGAGCAAGCCATTCATCAATTTGCAATATGCATAGCAAACTTAACCAATCAACATCAGTGGCACAGCTTCGTGGTAGTCAGGTGTGGTCAGGAATTGGGGCGGGCTGTGCCAGGTCGGGAGTCCTAAATCAAAATGACAGGGCCAATTTTTTTGTGTCACTCCATTCCTGGACTGGTCTCATTGCCTCCCGTCATGTCAGACAGACTTAATTGACATTGTTAATTAGACTGCTCATGTACAGTCTGGCCTAACTTCATCGATAATTTATACAAGTAAAAGACTTATTTATCATCAGCAAGTGTCATTATTTCGGTAACATGTGCTGCCTTCATAGAAATTCTAATGAAGCATTTTAATCTATATTAATATAGATTACCTCCAGAATTATATGGAGGACCAAAACTGCCAAAATTCAAAATAAATAAATGATTCAATAAATAAATAAATAAATAAAATAAAATAAATAAAGAAAAGTGAAAATAAAAACAGATACAAAAAAATATATATAATTCAAAATATATATATATATATATACAGTATATAAATGGAAAATTGCATTGGAAAGCTCCAGCAATGAACGACTATCTTGTCCACTGTCACCTCGACTTTTGTCGAGCAACTCAAGTTGCAAATTGTGGTGACAGTGGACAGTGGCCGGCGAGACTTCCTTCTTCACCGAGCCGCTCACTCGACCAATGAAAGGCAGTTTCAACTGCGGAGTGCAACCCAAGGCCGCCCCCTCATTTGAATAACATTTTGTCTTGGCAGTATGGACCAAAACTGCCAAAATTGAAAAAGGATTAATGACTAAATAAATAAATGACTAAATAAATAACAGCACACACACGTACGCGCGCGTTGTGAGGACATCCATAGACATAATGCATTTCCTAGCCCCTTCACCCAACCCCAACCATCAAAAATGATTGCCTACCCCCATTCCTTACCCTAACCTCAACCATAACCCAATTGAAACCTAAACTCTAAAACCAAGTCTTGACCCTCAAAAAGAGTTCTTGAGTTGTGAGGACCGGCAAAAATATCCTCAATCTGTTGGTTAAAGACGTATTTTGGTCCTCACAATGTAATATGTACAAGTACACACATACACACACGCACGCACACACACGGTGCTCGGTGCTGGGATCCTAATGCATTTGCAACTTCTGCAAAGGAAATGTGAAATCATTCTTCTGCTTCTGTTTCCTCTTACAAGTGGGGCAAAACCACTTGGTTTCCTGCCCTGCCTGATATGCACAAACGAAAACGCACACAACTGCCTTTCCACAAATTTTAACCTTTATTTAACCAGGTAAAATGTTTGAGAACTAATTCTCATTTACAAACATTGTGCTTTTTCACATGTTGTGGCCACAGATCTGGGCCAGTTCAGCCAATATACAATTTAGGCAAATATAGTGTAACCTTGGAGTTTGAACATCTCGAATCTTGTACAATTCGGACTTCAACCAAAAAATCTGAGTAAAAAATGCCTCGTAGTTCTAACTAATTTTCGGACTTTGAACACCCAAACAAAGCAAGCTAAGCTGAACGTACCTTGGAAACGGGTAGCCGAGCAAAGCCGAGCGAAGCCGAGCGAAGCCGAGCGAAGCCGAGCGAAGCCGAGCGAAGCCGAGCGAAGCCGAGCGAAGCCGAGCGAAGCCGAGCGAAGCCGAATGCTCACGTTGTGGTAGTTGAGACGATGCGCTGCTCATTTTTAGCCAGCTCGTGAATACTCCCGAAGGTGCTCCATACTCGCGAGTGCATTTTGATTTTTCCACGACAATTTTCTTTGCCATGGGCCCATAGAAAGAACACAGTGCTAGGGCAGCATAGAAAAACATGCAGTGCTACAAACCACAGTGGAATTAGGAAGGAGATTATCGCGCAGTTGTAACTTCCGCGACTATTTCTGTAAATACTCGCACGAGGACCCACCCCTTAGCTGTTAAACAACGCATGGAAGGACCGCTTAGTAGCCTATCAATATGCCCAATGTAAAATACACAAACTCCGCACTGAACTAAAGCTAGCAATAACATAGCATTTATCATCCACTGATGCCATCACACGACAACAAAAGGTATTTTTTATTGTTTAAATGCTGTACAGGGTATAAATGTAAAAAACATAAATATAAATTAAAATGATAATTTTCTGGTTTTGGAGCTTGGGAACGGATTAATTGCATTTACATTATTTTCTATGGAAAACATTTTTTGCGGAGGTTTAACAATTCGGACTTTGAACACTTCGCAGGAACGAATTACGTTCAAACTCCGAGGTACCACTGTACTAAGGGTGCGGTGGACTCTAGGGGGGTGCCAAAAATCAGGTGATACCCTCCTTCTCTATAATTCATTCAAATATTAACATTATATTATATTAATAATATTCAAATTAATATCCATCCATCCATTTTCTTAACCGCTTGTCCTCACAAGGATCACAGGGGCGCTGGAGCCTATCCCAGCTGGCTTCGGGCAGTAGGCGGGGTACACCCTGTACTGGTTGCCAGACAATCACAGGGCACATAGAGACGAACAACCATCCCTACTCACAATCACACCTATGGACAATTTGGAGTGTTCAATTAACCTGCCATAATATCAACTCTTTATTTGAAGTCAAAAGAAAAGAGGCGTAAATTGAACTTAATAAACACATGTGAAGAGAAGCAAGGTGAATCCCAGAGCATAAGAAGCAACGTATCCAGTCACGGCTAAATATGGAGGACCAAAGTGCCAAAATTAAATCAATGAATACACCATTAAATATTTAAAGAAATGTGTCATTAATTAATTAAATGTTTCATGTATTAATGAAATATGCAATTAATAAATCAATGTGTTATTGTATGTGTCATTAATCAAATAAATTGCCTGTTTTTATTTGTAATATATATACAGATAATTATTTCTCTATTTAATTTCTATTTCATGGTCAGTGTGTTGCGCTGTTTCATGAATTTATTTTATCTGTCAAACTCGCCCATCAAAGTTTGATGGGCAAGTCCTAACATCTGTCCTAACATCACCAAGGCAAGGCAAATCCATTTCAGAATAATGGATTGATGCAGAAGTAGTGGCTAGTAAACATACAGTAATTCGATAGGCTGGGTGGTAGTACCCAGAGGTAATGTGTTTTTTTAGATCTGCCGAAATCAGTGGTGTAGTGGTCCCTGGAGAAGTGGATATACTCTTCATTTTATTTAAATTTTTTGACATTTTTTTCATGGCTTTTAAAAAAACACCGTTTTAGAAACGGTGACATGTAAAAATAAAAATAAAAAAGCTGTCATTTCTAATTATACACAATAATAACATTATCATAAATTAATTAGGAGAAGTTTGTAATTAAAATGTATTTTCTATGAGGCAAACATGAATAATATGTTATCTCTACTATACAATTAAACAACATCATGTAAGTTAGTTAGGGCTAAGTATTATAATACTTGAAGTTACTGTATAGACTATAGACTATTAAGTACACAATAACTTGGCTAATGTTATTTTGACCTAAAAACAAGAAAAATAAGATTCTTAGACACAGAGATAATCCCTGCACTCAGCATTTATTACAGTTTCATTCATCTAACATTAGTCTGGCTCTAGCATAAAAGTCTTTGCAAACTAGGTTAATTCAGAGCTGTCAACTTTTGACCAAACCTTGGAGTGATACTTTGGTCAGGGATGGGAGGTGGTTGTTTTGGGGGGGGATATGACATGCCAAGTGCGTGTTGGAACGTTAACATGCACTCGATGATCGCAATGCGTCCCCTAGAGCAAATTGGGGCAATAATATGTTATATGATGCCCCCTAATCTAAACACAGCATTCTGATGAATATTGTGTTTGTCCTGTGGAATATGAAATGAGATGCAAAATCCACAGTTAAATAACCAAATAAATAAACCAATCATGGCTAAGCCAGCAAACCCGACATGGCCAAACTCAGAAAACAGGTGAGCTGAGATTGGACGTGAAAAAAAACGTATCCCTTTTTCCCCCAGTGGTATGAAGCATGTACATTATCCTATGCACAAGCTATTGAGTACATGATGTACATGTTGGGCTAGACTCAGAAGATAACATTCAGCTGTAGTAATGGAGAATGAGAAATTGAAAACCGTTACATTTAAATTGGCACCGTGTATTATTTTTTGCAAAGACAGATGACATTAAAAATAAACAATAGGAAAAGCATTTAATTCATTCTTCATTGGATTGGAGCAATACAACAGCACAAATGAAATTGTCCTAAGTGAACAGTTCAATAATACACAAACAAACTTTTGGGAATAACAATGCATCAGATTTATATAGCGCTTTTCTAGACACTCAAAGATGCTTTACGATCGAATAGATACATTATTCATGCACTTACACTGTGGTGGGGGTAAGCTACTTAAGTAACCACAGCTGCCCTGGGGCAGGCTGACGGAAGTGTGGCTGCCAGTGTGCGCCTTCGGCCCCTCCGAGCACCACCAAACATTTGCACCTTGCATACACCAGTGTGATTAGCACTGGAGGCAGTGTGTGTGAAGTGCCTTGCCCATGGACACGACACATGACTTGGGGAGAGCGAGGATTGAACAGTCTACCTTCTGGTTACTGAAGGACCATCTCTACACCCTGAGCCACGGCCGCCACAAAGAAAGGAATGTGTTGAATAAATGAATGGGCTACGAGTAAGTTGCACGGGCAAAAAAAAAAAAAAGATGTGGGTGTGTCAATGAAGTTTCCATCATCGTTAATCGTCAATTATTTCAAAACCAAACTAAACTATAATCATGAATCCATCAATTCAGTGTGTGGCGTACGGTTGTACCAATAAGTATAAAATAAGTGCAGAAGAAGCTCTAAATGCAGATTTCATCAGTAAGAATTGTCATGTTTATTTTCAGTCTTGTTTAGTCCCTGTCATGTTTAGCCTCTGTTTTCCTTGTGTGTTCCCCTTGTCGTGTCATTTCCTGTTTTATTGTGAAAAGTTTGACTCCTCTCGTTTCAGGTCACTTGCCCTTCCTTGTGTGGTGTCTGTGTCAACCCTGATTGTGTCCACCTTTCCCCATTACCCTCATGTGTCATCCAATCAGTGCCCTCAGCCAGGTGTGTCTTGTCATGTCATTAATGTTGGTGTATTTAGTCGGTTGTCTCCCCCCTGTCTCGGTCGGTTCATTGTTGCCACTGTCGTAAGTCTTTCGCCATGTCACGCTGACCTCTTTGCCTTATCAGGATCCAGGTCATGTTGTTAGTCTCGCCTTAGTTGTTTTGCCATGTTTAGCTTCATGTTTTGTTAGTTCAGTTTATTTTGTATTTTGAAGTTAGTTTTTTTTTGATTAGATATTAAAACCTCTTTTTGGACTGCACCTCTGCCTCCTTGCTCTGCCTTCCCGCATCTGGGTCCTAAAGCCCCCACCTTACTGAAAAGAATGTGAATATTCTCTCATAAGGTATTTTTCCGAGTGCTACTTAAAGATTGGTCTGCATCATCACAACCAGTTATCAGAACCATAAACAATGAAATTAAACCAAAGCACACAAGAAAAAACAATCGCTGTGAAATGTAAACATAACTTCTCAAAGTGACGATTCACCATACTGAAATAATACTCTGAATTGAATAATGAAGTTTGTTCTTTGCTAGGCTCTCATTATCCCACACGGATCCTGGCGTAAAACACCCACTGATAAATGTTTTTGGTGAAAAAATAACTAGTAAAAAATACTTAAGTTGTCAGTAACAGCGCACTTATTTTTTCCACTTAAAACACTGGTTACAATGAGTGATATAAGCCATGCTGTGTAAATAATTAAAGAAAAAAAACTAGATAGATAGATAGATAGATGTGGAAGGAATCCGGAGTACCCAGAGAAAACCCACGCAAGCATGGGGAGAACATGCAAACTCCACCCAGGAAGGCCGAACTCCGGACTCGATCTCACGTTCTGTTCACTGGGAGGCAGACGTGCTAATCAGTCAGTCACCGTGCCGAATTTCAAACACACTCATTTCAAATACAGTTAGTTTGTTGACAGCTAAAAAAATTTTTTTAAAAATCTTCTTTTTTTATATATATATATATATAAAAACACATAGTGTATACATAAATGGCATCTTTGTACAATGTGTGTCAGAAAAACATCCAGGACTAGAGTCACAAAAAACTAAAACAAAACCCAAACTATGAATTTTAACATTCAATGTGATTGCCCTGGTGTATACAACTGACCTCAGACCATAGCTCTCTGAACCACTGACTCTTTTTCCATACATCCATTTTTTTTAACCACTGATTCCTCACAAGGGTCACAGGGGTACTAGAGCCTATCCCAGTGTGCACCCTGAATTGGTTGCCAGCCAATCCCGAGTACACAAGACAAACAACCATTCAACACCCACAATCACACCTAGGGACAATTTAGAGTGTTCAATTAATCTCCCATGCATGTCTTTGGAATGTGGGAGAAAACCAGAGTACCCGGAGAAAACCCACGCAGGTACAGGGTGAACATGCAAACTCCACCCAGGAAGGCCGAAGCCTGGACTCGATCTCACGTCCTCTCCAATGGGAGCAGACATGCTAACCAGTCAGCCACCATGCCGCCTCTGTGTCCACATGCTTTTATATAACTATATATAAACATATATATTATATAAATATAGTATTCTCTGTGTCAAGTTGTAAGGCAATGAGCAGCAGGGGTACCACTACCTACTTTCTGAGGGGTATGCACACATGACAGGCGCTGAGAAGAACATGCCTATGCGATATGCTGCGAAGGATCCCGGAAGAATCCTTCCATGAGTTCATGAAGGTGTGTGTGGCAGAGAAGTCTGGATAAAATGTATAAAGTGTATAAATATTCGAGAGCGTTTGTTTCGAAAGGGGAAATCTGACACTTGTAGTTTGGCTTTGAAATACATCTTCTGCCACGTCAGAAAGGTCATCCAACATAAAACCAATGGGGTACCGCACAAATTATATTTTTAGACCGCAAGGTCACGTGACTTCAGCAGCTTGAACTGGAAGGAGGTCAAAAATGAAGCCGGCTCGTTGACGACCTTTGCTAGTAGTGCTTGTTTTGTTCTAGTTCATCTCCGGGGAAAAAACATGCCGAGTTGTCACGGGTTCATTTCCGAAAGGGGGAAAAATGATGGCGCAGTCCAAAAACTTCAGTGAGATGTTTTTATTTACGCCAACACAGCATTAAAAATGTGAAAAAAATATTTACAGTGCAAGTCCAGTGCAAAAACAATCCCAACAATATTTACAAGTTCCATTAGTCTTTTCCGGAAACTTACTGTGGCAGTCAGTCACTCAACATCCAACTTGGCTGAGCACTCCCTACAAATTAATTTAGATCCCTTTAAATACCCTTAGCCCCTCCCTCCGGGCAAACCATTTAGGCAATCATGGGGTATAATACCAAAAAGTAACCAAAAATAACTAAAGCATGTAAATAAATAATATCTGCAACATATATTAACCATAACAAAAATCCTCCATTCACAATCCATAACTTAATCTCTCAAAAAAACAAACTCATTAAATAATAAACCATACTACTTTTGTGGTATTGACGTTTTGCACGTGACGTCTCAGCCCTTATGGGAACGCCCCTAAGGGACGCTGGACGGCAAAAGAGCCACTTGCCTGTATTGTAACCATTGAATTTTGTACAGCGTAAAGTCCTTTATCTAATCGATTATCTTATAAAGTGGTCATATCTTGCTGTGCGGTCGGTTGTACAAACAAACAAAGGAGTAAAGCAAATGTAGCTTTTTATCGCATACCTACTGAAAGAAATATTCTGTTTCAATTAATTATAACTGTTTTGATTTTTTTGATTGTTATAACTATTGTTAACATTGTTAACATTTTTAATTCTTTATTTTATATTTTAACCATTTTGAATTTAGTTATAGATGTGTAGATGCACATCTACACAGGTGTAATAATGTCAAACTCAATATAACTCGACCTTAACCTATCTGTTATCTTGTTTTGTCTAAACTCCCTGTTAGTCCTGTTTGTGAACATTCAAGTTCAACCTAGCATACTGTGAGAATGGAATTTGTTTTGTCTAAATGTGAAAGATCAACCTAGCATATTGTGAGAATTAAATCTGTTTTGTCTAAATGTGAAAGATAAACCTAGCATATTGTGAGAATGAAATCTGATTTTCGTATTTGATGGGAGGAGAGAGGCGTTTTTCTGTACAAACTCTGATTGTAATAAAAGGGCTGTGTCTCCTGGGGGGAGGGACACACACATTCTTGGATGACACTGCTTGGGTGATATGCAATTGTGTGACCAGAGATCTCTGTAATAAATTCTCCTTGCAAGGACCCTTTTCACTGGAATCTCATCTTTGATTTATTTGGACACGCAAAAGATTACAAAACTTATTATAATCCTTCAAATGGTGACCCCGAACGAACGAACGACGTTGTATGGGCTGTGGCGTTCACGGACGGATAGAATGTGCAAATGTCATTAAACGGATTCTGTTTGAATGTCACAACAAACAGAACTTTTCCCGGGTCCAAGAGCACGTTCCAAGTCCTACAACTTAAACAATTAACATTTGCTAACTCCCAACTAACAAAAAATACCAGGTGCTCTTTCCAAAGTAAAGAATGGAGAATATGTATGTTATAAGTGACTAAATGAAAATACAGATACATACAGATTGGTGAAGGAGAGGTTGATCTGGTTTACTGCTCGTAGAGGGAGGGGGACATCTCTCTACATCCTCCACATGTGGTCCACATGTGTTCCACAAGGCTCATCAATCACATCACTTGACCCCCGACCGGGGGTAGCCAAGCTTCTGACCCAGATGTCTGTCTGTTCCAGGAGGATGATGTCAAGTGCTTTCCGAGGCACTGACCTTCATCACGAGATGACTTCGCGGCACAAACACATCTGCTATTGCGTCGTGACACTTTATGTTGAATATAACCACATCACATCGGGTTATGCATCATATAGGATATGCCCTTTCCACTGAAAATTTCTTAATGAATCAAATTGTTCTTTAATGCCATATGACTGCTAAACTACTCTCTCTCTCTCTCCTGCTATTCTTATTTCTAAACTCCACACACAAACATTGCTTAATTTTGCGACGATCAAGATCCGCGCTGGATTTTCTCTCTGAAGTCCATCCATCCATCCATCCATTTTCTTGGCCGCTTTTCCTCACTAGGGTCGCGGGGGTGCTGGAGCCTATCCCAGCTGGCTTCGGGCAGTAGGCAGGGTACACCCTGAACTGGTTGCCAGCCAATCGCAGGGCACACAGAGACGAACAACCACACTCACATTCACACCTAGGGACAATTTGGAGAGTTCAATTAACCTGCCATGCATGTTTTTGGAATGTGGGAGGAAACCGGAGTACCCGGTGAAAACCCACGCAAGCACGGGGAGAACATGCAAACTCCACCCAGGAAGGCCGAAGCCCGGACTCGATCTCACGTCCTCTGCACTGGGAGGCGGACGTGCTAACCAGTCAGCCACCGTGCTGCCCTTCTCTCTGAAGTGTTTATTTTTAATGTTTATCTTGTGTGTTGAGCTTTTTTAAAAGCCCAAATGGGGGAATTGAAAGAAATATTCTGTTTCAATTTAATTATAACTGTTTTGATTTAGTTCTAACTATTTAGAATTGGACAAAATTGCAGTATAGTTTTGTATGACAATTCTCTTTCACTTTAAATTCCTACTAGCATGGTTGACCAAATGTATTGAGACATTGTGACCAATGGGGGCGTAGTCATGTGACTCTGGGAGGTAACGTTTTGGAGGACAAAGGATATTGCCAGCAGGCGGAGGGAGGAACGGCACAGTGAGAGGGACAAGATGGGCAGGGAGGCTCATCTCATCTCCTGTCCGCGATGTCGCGAATAACTGTAGAGAAATGCCTGAATTCACTGATCTCATTGTATGTATTATTAATCAACGGCATGAACACGCAAATGGTAAGAATCCTCCATTCCAACACTACTAATGAAGACAAAATACGTGAATTGATAGCAGCAATCAACAGAAAGGACTAGCAGCCCACAAAGTATTCATGGATTTGCAGCGATCAGTTTTTGCAAGGCTAGTAGATAAATGTTGTAATTAGTAGATAAATGTTCATACGTTTTACTAGTAAACGTACATTCTAACAAAGATTGTAACAGAGGTGTCGAATTGCGTGTTTCGAATCACATTAACGAGCCAGATAGTTAGCGTCCACTCCAACTGCACAAACACACAGCTTAGTTTTAAAATCCACCTTCTTCAAGTGCAATTGACTGTTTAATAATGGGGGATTTTGCCTTTGTGCTTGGAGTTTTTCACTCTGGAGCCGGAGTCATATTCATGAAATTACTGCATAGCTTGCCACTACGATAGTCATTTGTTCCATGCTAGTAAACATAGTAACCATAACATCATCACAGCGTTTCCCTCCAGCAGGGACTGGACTTCGGTTTATAACCCCCAGGAAACGCATACCACATCTCCGACAGACCTGAAATCCTGTCTGGTAAGCAGTCCCCAGACCATCTTTTATGGTCTGGCCTATCCACAGGAATTAGCCATGTGTTTTTGGGAGGAAACAATGCCCTGTAAAAGGTGTATGGTACAACAGTGCCCTCCAACGGTCACTATTGATTATCCTCAAGAATCCTGCCGCTCCTAATTAATCTGAAGTCTACATAATTCGGGACATACACGGACTCTATGTACTTGACTGTCATCAAGTAACTCCTGTTGTTTATCTTTGTACACAACCTGTATGTCTATCTCAAATGAATGATGTGTGTAATTTCTGTAGCTACCTAAGTTTAGCTAATTAGTTAGCTTAGCGGATTCAATAACTTTATGATGGTGGTAATGTTTGAAATGTGTTCAGAATGATAAATGAAGCATCTGGCTTGTCAATTCTGATCCAACATTATCAGATACTATCCCAAGTCGACCAAGTCTGCTTCATGCGCACGGAGTGGGTGTGACTCCGCCCCTGTGGGCTACGCCCCGACCCCCCCTGCCGACACAGCTTTTAAAAGCTAGCGCGCAAAGGAACTTCTCTCTTTTCCTGACGGTCTTTCCTGGCACTCTTTTCCTGATGCTCTTTTCCTGGAACTCTTTTCCTGAACTCTCTGCCCCCTGAACTGCTCAAGGACTCTCTCGTTCCTGCAACTCCTCCACCCTGATTCCACCTCACGTCTGGCCCCATGAACTTTTCCTGATCATCACGAGAAATGTGGTGGCTGAGGGTGACCACACGGCTTCTTCCTTTGAGCCCCGGACTTGAGTCACAACGCGCGTCCCCAAAACGCGCATCAAGCAAGGACTCACAAACACACTACGCATCCCCAAAACGTGTGTGTCTATTCTAGCCGTGAGGCCGAGGCGCCCCCGCAGTGCTCACACAAGGACCTGCAGACCTCCAGGCCACGCGTGCATCACCGACCAGCAACCAGAGACTCCCGGGCAGCATTCCAGCTGGACGTGCGCCAGCCAAGGACCGGCTGCTGCCACGATGCCGCGCGTGCACCTGACCAGCAGCCGGAGACCTGCTGCAGCATTCCAGCATTCCAGCATTCAACCGAGGATCGACGCTCGAGTCTCTCTCTCTCCCGTGCGACTGAATCAGTTCGTGAGTTGCGCCTCCATTGCAATCTGATGATCATATACTACTGGTGCAACGCTTTTATTCAAACATAAAATAATTGACAGGTCAAACGCTTCCATCTTTATCCCCATCTACCTTCTTTTATCTTAGTTAGGTTGCAAGTTTTCGTTTTATCTTTGATTCGCATTTTTATTCAGTTTCATTAATAGGTTTCATTAATAGGTTAAGCTGTGACTGATATATGTGTGTTTACTAAATACATTTGTTGTCTAGAAATTCAATTTCTGCCGAATCATTTGTGTTTACTGAGTGGATTAGTAATTCTCTTATGAAAGCAAAGAACTCCATGATTAACTAAAGTAGCAACTTCAGATTATGAATACTTGATAATAGTTTTTTATCGTTTATTTTGCTCCTACAAACAAGCAAAGTCAACATTGTGCCCCCGAGGTTGCTGAGGAAATTACAACTCCCCTCAGTACAGTCTAAATTTCTCATAAGCCATTACGGCAACCCAAATAATCGCTACAGGAGCAACTTTCTTCATAATGTTATGACTGTCCAATTGAGCTTTTTTCTCTCATAAATGTGTGACTTTTGTCTCACAATATTATTTTATTTTCATAACAATTAGGACTATTTTAGTAAAAGTGAGACTTCTCTTGCAAAATGAAAATTATGACTTTGTTCTCTTAATATTCATTCTATCTCACGTTACAACTTTATTTTTGTAGCATTGATTTTCCTGATTTTTTTCCTCACCATAATTGAAAAGTCAAATGGAAATGCTAAAATAATATGGAATCAGTTCAGAAAAATGACAGGTAATTAACCCAAAGAGCACAACACTTTAGAAATTAAAATAAATGGACAATTAACAAATAATACTCAAATTTTAGCAGAGGCATTCAATCACTATTTGATTAATTCTGTGGCTGACATAGCAAGCAGTTTTATATCTACTGACACGTGGGCTTTATCAATAGACACAAACCAACCCGTTTTTTGTTAAACAAACATCACGGAAACAAAATTACCACAGACCATAAAATCACTTGGACCATCCAAATGTAAGGACATTTTTTATATGCACACAGGACCTCATTACATCACACAACCCATCACAAACCTTATTATTCTGTCCATTTCAGAAAGTTTGTTCCCAAGCATTTGGAAATCAGCCTTTGGTTCTCTCATTTTTATAAGTGGTGATCCTCATTCCATGGCAAATTATAGACCCATCAGTATATTGCCTACTGTGTCTAAGATTGCAGAAAAACTGGTGGCAAAACAAATAACCATTTAAACACCACAACCTATGTTCTCCATTACATGCAGTTTGGGTTTAGAGCTAGTTATTCTACAGTTTCCTCACTGACAGCATCAGAGCTTTGCTTGACCGAGGTGGGGTTGTTGGTGCTGTGTTCACATGAGTGATATTTCTTTACGTTTCGGCCAGGATTTGAGCAAGGTCTCGCAAAGACGAGATTCCTCTTGCGAGACACTTGTTTATCACGATGGTTTGAGCGTGCCCTGAATAGTTGAGCTAAACAGCCTTTAACTGATTGCCATTCACTTTCAACTGATATTTTTGTCTGCCCACAAATGCTGCGCAATGCTGAGGTGGGTGGGAAGTCACACTTTTCCGACTTCATACCAGCAAGTATGCACGGAACGCCCATTTGAACTCGGAAATCCGAGTTACGAAGTCACTCGACGATGGTGACCCCATAGACACACAGACCGTGAATGTTAAAACATAATTTACAACATTGTAAATAGTCTCTTGTAACACAACATGATTTGGATTGACTGCGTTAACCAAAACAACAAATAATTTATCGGAATCAGCTTTGTTGTCTACATTTGCCTCGAACGCTTTGAGGTCCGAACTGAAAGAATCCAGGTGGAATTTAAAGATCCAGATGTTGTCGTCACGTCCCAAAATGCATTGTGATGCCGCCATTTTGGCAGGATAGAAAACGTGTCCAATACTTTGAGTAATGGCGAATGCCACACTTTTACAAGGACAAACAACTGTTGTGGACCAGATCCCACAACAAGAGGCAAAAGAAGAGGCAAGCATTCTACAGGCGGTCAAAATAGGAACCAATGCGTAGCCAATGGATCATAGCAACCATAAAAAGGGTGAAGAATGATAGATATTATAACATTTTTAATTCTTCATTTCATATATTAACCATTGTTATACATTGTTAACATTTTAATTCTTTATATTAACCTTGTCGAAATGTTTTGTGTCCTGTGCAGAGCAGATGGTGTTGATTTCGGTATAATCTGACCTTAAACTGGGACATACTATTTAGTCTAAAAAAGTTCCTTCTCAGCGTTTTGTGCGAAAACACATTTAGTCCTTGAACAGAATTTGCCCCGAACATACACCCACCTGACCTTGTTTTCCCCATCTGCTCATGGAAAAGTACCCAGAGATATGTTTTGTCTACAAATGAAAGAGAGGAGGTCTTTTAACTATAAGAAGCCATTCTACACGCGGAAGAACTACATTCGGCACTCTGAAATTCCACCTATTTTTGTGAAGTTTGGAGCATAATACGATGTCCAGATATCTCTGTTAGATAAAATCATTTTTGCAAAGGTGTTTTTTCTTACATTAAATCTGTCTTCAAGTTTTGGAACACGCAAAGAGGACAAATAATGTTATTCCTCTTTCAAGAACAAAACGGAGGAATTGGGATCCACCTCATTGTGGTTGATATTGCTTGTGTAACGATCAATTCATATCAGGTGAATCAATTACTGAATCAGTCGAGTAGATGTAGCTTGGGAGAAATACTCAATTTCGTTTGTTTGTGCTGCTCTGGCTTAATATATATTACAGAGTTGAATTTAATAGCAGTAGCAGCATAAATAATATATTTTACGGCACAAATGGGCCGAATCAGCACAACAGATCCTAAATTGCTAATATGGCTAAATAACACTGCAAGACTTGCGTGAAACTGCTAACTTCGATGCCATTTTGACCACACATAATAAAGGGGAAATAAATCCGGCTTGTACAAACTTGTAAAATCTTTGTATGATCGCAAGCACTCCAGTCTAAGGGGGAAATTCCACCAGCCTTAACCGAGAGTTGGGGGGGAGGGGGGAACACTCGTGGCACTTCATAGGCAACGGTAATATCCTCCACTGTCCATCTTGCGCATGTATATCATGTCCTTTTCATCCAAGTGAGTGTGAATTCACTTGGACGGAAAGGAAAGTTGACAAATAAACGCCAGTGTTATCCCTACTAGCCATTGTAGTCAATTCACGCGGCTCCGCTACCATCCTTCCACTGTAAAGGCCGACAGGCGTGTTTGTGGAATTATCACGTGACCACTGGAGCTCTAAAATCCGGCTTCCCAACTTCCTCAAATGCAGCAGAAGTCTGGTGGTGGCGGTGCAGGCTCATTTTGGACAGAAAGTTAATAGGAAGCTGTCTATTTGAAAAATTGCTCTTGATACTATCTGCATTTATTTACATCACGCCGCCACTATTTGCAAGTTGTGCAACAATGTTTAAAATTTTCGTCTTAAACATCACATATTATAGCGATTTGATGGTATGATTTGTCATAAATATTTTCTTTTCTTTTTTCTTTTTTTTTTTAAAATCATTTTGTCACGTCATCTATAAACAGCAACCTTAATGCGATTATGCAATTCTGAGGTGATTTGAATGAAAATCTTGCATATTTGTGTTGAAATAATGACATAAATGCTCATTCTTTTGTTTTAAGTTGCATCTGGTTGTATGTCTCTATAAATGAATGCAACGTTTGTGGGGCTATTTTGTTAAAGGTAACAAAACACCATGAATGAATAGGAATGTGCTAAAAATAGTAGTCTTAAATTTAAATTTAAGACACAATTGTGTCTCATGATGCAGTTAGATTAGCTTTAATGTCTAATTGTATACTTAAAATCTTGGTTTGTTTGGTGAATGTAGGAAGAAGATTTGAGGTGACCAAAACCAGAAAACAGGTGAGAAGTTTTTTGTGTGTTTTGTTGTTTTTGTAAACAGGTGAGAAGTGATTGGTCGTTAGACTCTTTACCTATTTCCTCAACACAAGTGATGTCATTTTTAGTCGACAGAAAGTGGAAACAAAATGTTTTTAGAGGTATTAATTGTACATGAAAAATAATGTTATCAAATGTAATTTGAACAAAAAAAACTCTTTACTGCTGAAAATGGCTGGTACTGAATGATCTATGATCTAAGGATGTAGCCGTTTTGAGCAGAGGTAGCCATGACTTACGCCATTATATTAGAGAGTGACGTTATGCTGGTGAACACTTACGCAGGTGGATGTTGTGTTTGTTAGGCGTAGCTGTCAAGGCATGATCTTCCCCACAGGCCACAGCTAGATAACATCTGTGCCTCTCTCTGCCTGCCTATGCGTGGGACACTTCAGCCAAAGAAGGACCCAATGGGAAATATTCTGTCGACAGCAGGTGGCAGTATTACCCCAGAAAATGAATCAAACGAATGGGCGGCACGCTAGCAAAGAAGCTGATTACGTCACCTATAGACCAGGAAGTGTTGTGGAGCACAGTACTGGCTAAAGCTAAACAATTCAAGGCGGTTATCGTTTTTCACCAAGAAATAATCAGGTTTGCGTTTCGACATGGACGGTAGGTTATTATTTAACAGTTTATAGTTTTAACCTTCACAGGAACATAACTGTTTTGCGACACATAATGATTTTGTGTTTGTTTGTTAGCTTGGAAAGACAGTTAGCAAATATGTCGTGTTAGCATTTCATGTCAATAATACATCTTGTTTCCAATAATGACAAGGTGCCAGATAATGTATCAACTTTCTCTTATGTTTGGGACTTTCGTTAACGTTTTAACCTTGGCTCCCCGAGCAGCGTTATTTAAGTTGTCGCTTCGACAAACATCACACGTAAACATTTGCAATGAATCTCTTCCTTGCTCCTGTAATAAGATAAGATAAGATGCAGACAATGGGTGGCGCCAGGAATTAAAAATTGCACAAAATATTTATGCCAGAACGTTGCCATCTGTCATGTGTTGATGTAATGTGGAGAGTGGTCGGAATAGTATGTAAACCCTCGGAATTTCTGCGTAATTTCGTCATAAAATGTCTGATCATAATAAAAATCACTAGAATAATAAACAATAGTTTGTGTAAATTTAGACCACACAAACAATTAGTTTTCATATTTTTAGGGATGGGCTAATACCAGATCAGACATCCTCTTGTGGCCATTTTTTGATTAGAAAATAATGCTATGTTGTGTTATATCGGCAATTCCTTTTGCCTGTGACTCGTACGAACCACACAGGTTGGCAGTAGTCAATCCCATCACATTTTAAAATCAAAATAATCCTCACAAATCAAATTACAATGATCCAAAGTCCAATGCTTTTCACTGAACAGAGAGATTGCATTCACCAAATTGACCACCATTTTGATTTGTGACGTAATCTGAGAATTGTCTTTGAAATAATTTGTCAATCTCAGAATTGTTTTTAAAATAATTTGTCATTTTTGGGAGGATGTTGCTTGCCTAAGGTTCTTGCAAGGGAAAAGGGCATCCCGTTCCTGTGTGTTGAGCCATCCACATGAACCAGTTTTTTTCCAGAGCAGGCAGTCTTGTGCCAGCTGTTCTGCGTCCTCCATAGCAACTCTATTGTTGGAGATTGCATGTTTTTTTTGTTTTGTTTTTTGCTGTGGGGGAATTTTATGTATCAGAAGTAGAATACCAAGCGGTATTGGTGACTATTCAAGACTAAGAGTATTTCTACTGGTATCGGTATGGGAAAAAAATTGTATCAAACTTTCCCACATTTTTATTGAAAATAACATTGTAGCGGTGCAACAGTTAATCGATTATTCGCTAATGATTATCAATCAATACATTTTTTGAGAATCTTGTTCAAATTGCCCAAGTCTTCCAAATTTCAGCCTTTCCACAGTGAATATTCTCTGATTTCTATACTCCTCAATAAAAGCAGATTGGCTATCTTTTTGTTTAAAAAAAGAAGACATTTGCAGAAACATAGTTAACAGTTAAAAGACAATTTTTTGCCAAGTTTTTAATTTGTGTCACTTTGAACGGTGTCCAGTTTTTGAATAGGGATCAAAATTAAAACATGTTTTAAAAAATCAAATTAATTGACAAAATAATTAACTGATTATGAAAATAATCGTTAGTTTCAGCAAACATTCACAGGACAGGGAGGAAAAGGTAAGTGAACCCTTGTATTTATTGTCTGACTCCCCATTGGCAGAAATAACCTCAACCAAACGTTTACTGTAGTTGCAGATCAAGCGTGCACATCCTTAGGAATCGGATACATTTTGGACCGTTCCTGTTTACAAAACAGTAAAGCTATATTCCTGGGATGTCTTGTGTACGTCACACGTAACCGTGTCTCAAATAGGTTAAGGTCAGGATTTTGACTGGGCCTCTTCACAACATGTATTTTGTTTTTCTGAAGCCATTCTATTTTAGATTCGCTTCTGTGTTTTGGACTGGACAGGACATTGTCTTGTTGCAACACACATCCTCTTTCAAGCTTTAATTATTGGACAGATGGCCTCGAGTTTTTCTGCAAAATATCTTATTAAATTTGTGAATTCTTTTTTTTTTTAAATGATAGCAAGCTTTCCAGGCCCTGAGGGAGAAAATCGTGATGCTACCATGCTCCACAGTTGGGATAAGGTTTTGATGTTGGTGTGCCACAACATTTTTTTTCTCTCCACACATGGCGTTGTGTTTCTACGAAATGTTTGGATTAATTTCTACACTTATTCAATTAAACTCAATTATTTTGCCAGTTGTGGTGTGGAACACTCAAGTTGTAGGACTATTTAGTAAACTTTAGGGTTGCCACAAACTATTATTTGGGCAGTTGACTAGTCACCATTAGTAGTTGCTAGGAGATTGAATTGCCTAGTGCCTTTGCGATTCAATCTGTATCACGAATCATGGGTCACGATTCGATTTGATTCTGATTAATCCCGATACGAATCTATAAATCAATTATTGTAATTTTTTTAAACTCAGATTTAGAAAATACTAATCAGTAAATTTGTACATGAACACTGTATGTTGGGCATTGGCAACATCAAGAAGTTTTTAATGGTTCTTATCTTCCTCAGTTATTTGCTCTTTGTCTTTTATGTGTGTAGGTGTCAGTCACTCGCCTTGGCCTGTCTCAATAACACATTTTTTCGAACACTTTCCCCCAAAACTACCGTCCGTCCGTCCATTTATTAATGTATTTATTTATTTATTTTATGTATTTAGTTAACCAGGGAGAAATACCCCTTTGAGATTTAAAAAAAACAAAACGTTTTTTCAAGGGAGTCCTGGCATTGAGATTAAAAACCTGTTTTTCAAGGGAGTCCTGGCATTGAGATTAAAAACCTGTTTTTCAAGGGAGTCCTGGCATTGAAAGGTAGAAAATTTAATATGAATATAACAGAGTCTGACTCTTCACAAAAAATGCATTGTCACACCCATGCAACCTCCTACGATTGAGAAATTGGGGTGCCTGGGCGCCCAAATTGGTCTCAATCTAGAGCCATGCTAATGATAAGCCATGATAAATGCACACACATTAAAAAAATTTATTTGTGTTAATGGCAGATATATTTGTTCACCTCGGACGTAGGTGTCAAACTACGGTCCTGGAGGGCTGTAGTCCTGCAGGTTTTGCAGGTTTTCCTCTTCCAACACAAGCTGATTCCAATCAGAATCGTTATCAGGCTTATGCAGAGCTTGCTGATGAGCTGATCATATATCAGCTGTGTTGGAGAACGGAAACATCCAAATCCTGCAGGACTGTGGCCCTCCAGGACCGGAATTTGACACCTATGATCTAGAAAATACGCGTGTGGTAAATCAGATATAATTGTGGATTGGTCATGCATTGAATGATTTTAATTATGTTCATTTCAGTCAAATTTAATTTAAAAGTAGCTACTATTCACTATGTAATTATTTTATGATTCATTTACCTTTATTACTACCATTTAAAATGCCAGACTGTCCTGTCTGTTTGATATGACCCTAATTTTTCCCATTTGTCTTGCCACAGACACACTTTTCCAATTAAAGGTATGTATTAAATATTTCGGGTGTGGTGGGGGTCTCATATGTACATTCATTTCTTGCTTATGTTTTTCTTTGGTTACCAGTTCACCTCCAAACAGCTGGAGAGACTGGCCAAAAAGGCTGAGAAGGAGTCTGGAAAGGAGCAGGCTAAGGTCAAAAAGGTGAGCAAAATCCCACATTGCCATTTTTTCTCTTTGTTTTAGATTCACTAAAGGTAAGGTAACAGATTAAGTAGATTTGATAGTGACGTTTTCAAGTGGTTTAACGAGCACAGTTTAGTTCACATTGACTGATTTGCACAAAGGGTTGTGCAGCAAATATTGCACCACATATATGATCATGTTTGACAAAATGCAGCAGAAATAGCGTCTTAATATCCTTTTATATTTATTTTTTTCACTTGTGATGTGAAAGCCACCAGCATGCCAACTTTGTTGTTATATATGCACAGTGCTTTGATTGTTTTTTATTAAAAAAAACATTTTTTTTTTTTTTAGAATTTCAGGTTAAATAAATTGATTCCATTTTGACACCTTCTTTAATTTAAAAATTAAGGATGTCCGATAATACATAATATGTATTGATATATAAAATGTCAACAACAAAAAGTATAACAATTTCAGATAAAAAAATTAAAGAAAGACCTAATCCTGGTACTCGAGGGCCAGAATCCTGCAGGTTTTAGATGTTTCCTAAATTCCGCCCTCCAACATGCCTGATTCATATTATCACCTCATCAGCAAGCTCTGCAGAAGTCTGATAATGATTCTGATCATTAAAATCTGGTGTGTTAGAGGACGGAAACATTTAAAACCTGCAGGACTCCGGCCCCGAGGACCAGGATTCGAGAAGTCTGACCCACTGTATATAGCCCAATATAGCATTTTCCTTTAAAATTGCTTGAAATGAATGGCAATTTTCTATTCTTCAAATTTCTAGTTTCTGATCGTAAAACATTCACAAGGTGATGGCCAATACTGGTATTGGACCCTGTTGCGAGTACCAATCGGGCTGATACCTTCCAATCTTTAAATTTTCAGTTTTTCAGCACTACATATTATGTTGTCCCTTATGAAAGCAACCTTATTATTGAATCAAAATGTTAACAATTAACAGTAGGTTGGTTTCCATCCACCTATTTTTATTAGAATTTTCAAAAATTGCGAAAAAGAAACTGAATGGAAACGCCTGAAATATAAAAAAAAAAGGCCCAAAATTCGCAATAAAGTTTTTACGCTTGGAGGGGGTGGTTTTTGAAGCGTACCGAAAAAAAGAAAATGCGCATTTTGGCGATGGAAACAGGTTTTGCGAATAAGCGACTACAAGACTGGATATACCAGCCATTCCCACACCATGTTAATACAAGAAAATTTTACGTATTTTAAAATTATAAGGCACACTTAAATTTGTCGTGTGCACCGAGTTCCGGAGACGTTTTCCTTCCAGCCATCGCACGTTTCTGATTGTCGATTTGGTTCACGCTCGTTCTTGGTTGGCTGCAGGCCTGTGTTGGGACTGCTGAGGGGCGGCGGTGAAGTGGGTAGAGCGTTGTCGTGTATCTATTCGAATGTGGAGATGGAACGAGAAAGTGAATAAAAAGATCAAATGAAACGCCAGACTGCAGTGTGATCTCCTGTCTCTAGTTCATTTCGTTTACCCCGATTGGACCCCACCTATTTGGCGCTATCCGCGGAGACGACTCGAACTCCGGCGGAACTCCGTAAATGGCATCAGCTTAAAGTCGAGACATGCTTACAAGGCACAATTTAAACTGCAATCTATCAGTTACGCGGTTGTACATGAGAATAGAGCAGCCGCAAGATAATTCCACATCAATGAATCCATGGTTCCGAAGGTGAGGAAGCAAGAAAACGTCGGGGCTTGCCATCATTCTGGGAGGATCCAACCGCTTGAGAAGCATTGGAGCGATCCACCAAAACAAACTGAGAGGCCGCACTGGCCGCGCCACGGTGTGTGAACGGATTGTGAACGCCTGTTAAAGTTAAAGTGCACAGCAACAAATAACACGAGAACCGAGTGTTAAATAGTTGAATTATAAAGTACAACTAAACTCACTATTTTACTCCAGTTGCCATTTTTATGCACATGGTAGAATGCTTATTGCCGTATTTAAGCATACATGCTACCATTTCTTTTTAGCATGCATGAGACAAGTATGGTATGGTGCGCTCGTTTACCTACAGTTAGCCACCAGTAGCTCTGCGTGTGTATCTGTCTGTGTGCGTGTGCGCATGCGTGGTGAGGACTTGTGTGAATTGGGGAAAAAAAAGGCAATCTGTCAGTGCAAGATATTTTTGATTTATTAAGGAGATTTCAAAACTGTGGGAAACACTATATATGTCGCATGTTTTGACAGATACTACGTCACACTCACATTTGTAGTCACTCTTTATAATTGATTAAAAAAAAAAACATTATTGCAATTTTAGATTGCTGTATTAACATCAGCTCTCAATGTAACAACATACTTCACTTACATGCGGGAGGGAAGCCAACAAGACAAACTACTTCCGTTCAGTCCGTCAAAACCAACATTCCCACCTGCAACTCTCCACTGTCCCAAAGTTCCGTCACTACAACGTCATCTCGCAGTGCATATTTGCAAAAAAAAGAGCAGATGGAAACGGGCATAAGTCGCATGTCACAAAAATTTCAAAACATTTGGATGGAAACCTGACTAGTGATCAACTTTTTTGCTTATTTTCTGGCATGTGACAGATCAAACCTGTAACTAGTTCATATTCAATTTATGGATACAAATTAATAAAAGTGATCTGTGAGCTGTCACATTTTTTTTTTTTAGCCATAATATGAATAACCCGTAGACATGTATTTTTGACCTGAAGCAGCCTCACAAGTGTATATCAATCAGTACCCAAGAAGTAGTGCTCAGTTTCAAAAAGGTTGGCAAGTACATTACTCCCTCATGTGTTTTTATTTTGATTGTTGCTCATTTGATTTTGTTGTTAAATAAACGGTTAATAGAGGACAATGGTTTTGCAATAGGACTGAGAATAAAAATCAACTAACTTTGTTAAGTCAAACACAATCACTTTCTGCCTCAAAACCATAATAATTTTGCGACTATATTCGGGGTTTGGAGGACTTTCATTGGGTATCAGCCAGTTAGTTGAGCCTCTGACTCATCCTGTGGTGAGTACACAGTGTTGAGTGTCACCCGCTCATGTTGCTTGTTCCTCAGTCCACTCCTCGCTGCCATGATTGAACCGTCTTTTATATTGTTAACCGGCAGTCTGCAGTGTTTACCACGTTCAAATTGTCTTGTGTAGTGGCGACGAGCATTGCGTTATTCATGTTTCCAGGTTGTTCTAATCTAGTCAATTGCGTGTCATGTCATAGCTTGAGGTAGCAAACACAATCGGGATGTCGGGAACCGGGTGCGCAACGCCTCATATGACTGGCGCAGCCAGGAAGCATTGCTGCTTTTACTTCCAGCCTCCGGGTCTTTTCACACATTTACCACAAAAGTAACGACCTTGTTTTTAAAATGTATGAAGCAAAAAATGCAATGGATATACGTAGAAAGTATTTATTTTTTAAATGGTACAAATTACTGAAAAAAATACTCAAGTACAGTGACAAAGTATTTATACATTGTTGCTTCTCATCTGCTGTTAAATGTATGCATTTTAATATTTAACTTTCTGTGTCATGCTTTTGCCACAGGCTTTGCAACAGAAGAATGTAGAATGTGCTAGAGTTTATGCTGAGAATGCCATCCGGAAAAAAAATGAAGGTCTGAACTGGCTGCGCATGGCATCCCGAGTTGACGCTGTGGCCTCTAAAGTCCAGACCGCTGTCACAATGAAATCAGTAAGTGAAGCAGTACATTTTATTGGAATTTGGAATATATGTACAATTGTGCATGCAATATCTTCTGCCCTCAGCCAAATTGTGCAATTGTTATAAGCTAAACATAAATGACTTTTCTTAGCACTCGGGAGACTTGTCACATTCTTCAGCGCTTTACAGATGTACAGAACTTTAGTGACAGAAATAGAATAAAGAGCATTCATTGTAAATATAAATGCATAAATTCCACATTGATGACACGTATGGAAATAACCAAGCCCATTTTTCTTATTCTGCTGTTCTATAATCATTTCAGGGATGTCGTGTATGATAGATACAAATCTGATTTTATGCTTTCTCTCATAGGTGACTAAAAACATGGGCCAGGTGACCAAGGCTCTTGACAAAGCTCTGAACTCTATGGACCTACAAAAGGTCTCTGCTGTCATGGATAAATTTGAAAGCCAAGTCCAGAACCTTGATGTCCACACATCAGTAAGTGGTTGCAATCTCTGTGCAGCCTTTTCTTTTTTGTTGTGTATTGTCATCAAGCATTTGATGTAGTGCTGTTACTATGAAATCTTTTTAAAATCGATTATCCTATCAATTATTCTATCGAGTAATCGCCTATTCAAAGCAGTACTAATACTAGGCAGTAGCGCCTCCTTGAAGGCGAAACAGCGAGTGATGACTGTCACCGGCCAACTCGGGCAATTTGTGTTGTCGTGCGGGCGAGGCGGTAGGGGCACACCTGTCCCATATATGCTCACAGACTGCCCATGTGCGCCTACTATATTACAATGACGGCCGAAACGTGACATCACTGTTATATTGAATAAAGCAGTGGATTTTTTTTTTTTCATATGTGGGGAGTATTTCCACATACTGATGAGACTTGTTAGGTGAAGCACCCATCACAAACAATACAGTCATCTTAATAATGGGTAAATTATAGATTTGTTTTAGGGGGGCGTTGTGATACATACACACAGTATGCTTGGCAACGTAACTTTCAATTTGCACCATCAAGAAGTGAATGCAAAAACACACTCCTTTAAAGTAGCCTGCAGATGAGCTTCATGAGTGTTAGGTTAAGGTTAAAGTACCACTGACTGTCACACACACCTAACGGGGTGAAATTCATTTTCCGCATTTGACACATCCCCTCAGGGAGCGGTGAGCAGCAGCAGCGCCGCGCTCATTGACCATTTGGTGATCTAACCTGCCAATTCCAACCCATAATGCTGAGTGTCAAGCAGGGCGGCAAATGGGGCCCATTTTTATAGTCTTTGGTATTACCCGGCCGGTGATTGAACGGGGGTGGACACTCTACCACTAGGCCACTGAGCGTCACTGGTGAACATTTCTGGATCCACCGCGCAAGTTAATTTCACAATCAAATTGTAACATTTTCAAAATGGATCTCTATGGAATTCTCGTGTCTCATGAAGACTCCATGCTCGGTAAATTAAGGCCACCCTCTAACTTCACCAACTCACACCTCTTTGGTGGTTGCGCACCTATTTTCAGATTACACATAATGGGTGTCAGAAGCCGAGATGGGAGAATCGCTGGGTATTTAGTAAGTTATTGTAAGAAAGGCACATAAGTAATTGACTTAAGCGCGAACGGGAGAATATGCCCCGAAGTTAGTGAGTATTTTTAAAGGGATACTTGACTCGCTGAGCCATTTTCAGCAGCAAAAAAGTTAATATTTTGTCCAGAATGAATTTGGTAACTTCATTATTTTTCATGTACAATTAATACCTCTAAATACAATTTTTTTCACTTGCTGTCGACTGAAGATGACATAACCTATGCTGAGGAAGGAACAACCAATCATGGCTCACCCCGTTTCTGAATTTGGTCAGCAAACTGAGCCATGATTGGTCATTACCTACTTCCTCAGCACAGGTGATGTCATCTTCAGTCAACAGAAAGTGGAATTTTTTGTTTTTAACTCTTTCACTGCCAGACATTTTCAGAAACGGGATGTCGCCAGTGCCAGCCGATTTAAGCATTTTGACTGATCTTTCAAGGTCCACAGAAAATGTTGTGTTTGGACTATGGAAACACACATACTACCAAATGAAAGATTGAACTCTCATCTTTCATCACAATTTCGCAAACTATTTACAAATGTGTGCAACTGTGGTACTATTTACAATTATGTGGATGTTTCAAATACAGTTTTTCTTTTTGGAACACTCCCCTGCGTGCAAGGAGAGGGAGCAGGATTTGCACAACAGAGTAGTTTCACTGTGATGGCCCCTTTCACGTGCAGACGTTACACTTTCTTGACGGCCTTTTTTTCCGGGGAATAGCAAATAGCTGTACCCACTACTTCGATGAATATGCATTGGACTCGGGGCACTCTTCGTCGTCCGATTGAACGTCCGCCTGAGCGTGCTCGGTTGTGCTCCGCGTTTTCCGGTGTTATCATCGCTAGCCCGTGAACCTTTATGACGTTATAGCCGCCGCGTCAGCGCTTCCAACTTCGGCGTCAACCTCGGAGTCACCATCATCATCATCGATGATGATCATCGTCGTCATCAATGTGCTCTTTAGCGTTTGTCAATGCCTTTCGTCTTTGAAAAAAATTCCCAAGTGTGAGCTGCTTGCAACCAGTCGCCAATGTTCGCTTCTTCAGCCATCTAGCTCCGCCTCACGTCTTCTACTGCCGCGTCAATGCTTCCAACCTCGGAGTCACCATCATCATCATCGATGATGATCATCGTCGTCATCAATGTGCTCTTTAGCGTTGGTCGATGCTTTTCGTCTTTGAAAAAAACTGCTCGAGCGTGAGCTGCTTGCAACCGGTCGCCATGTTCTCTTCCCTTCCCCAGCCATTGTCCCCTCTAGCTCCGCCTCACGTCTTCTACTGACGCCTACCCAATCTTGTCAAAAGAGAGTCATTGCTGCCATCTAGGGGCCAAAAATAGTCATTAGGCTAACTAGATCTGCTTTAAACTTTCACCACAGCTGGCCAAGGCTTTCCTCCACCCGTTTCAAAAAAAAAATAAAAATTGGATGTCTTTTAACGTCATTGGCGGCCCTCCGTAGGTTTTTACTTGACGTCTTTTCACGTTCATCGCAGTGAAAGAGTTAAAGATATTAATTGTACAAGAAAAATAATGAAGTTGTCAAATTAATTCTAGACAAAATATTTACTCTTTACTGATGAAAATGCCTCAATGAGTCAAGTATCCCTTTAAGCAGACAAATAACATCTGCCATTCGGCCACTAGATGCTGCATTAACAGAAGAAATAAAGATAAGATCACAGCTGCCAATTCAAAACTGCGAGCATCTGCAAAAAAAAAAAGTCCATGTATAAAACATGGACGGCCCAAACAATGGTTCCGGCGGAGCTTCGAGGCAAAAATTTTTAGTCTACCTATTTTCAAAGTTGACTTATCCGACTTGGTCGACTTTTTTTCCCGGCCCTAATTTGATGTGCTTTGAACTGTCTTTACAGACACTTTAGTCAAAGTTTTTGAGGACATCTGATCATGTTTGTTTTTCCCCCAACACCAGGTAATGGAGGACTCCATGAGCTCTGCAATGACACTGACAACACCACAAGAACAGGTGGATGACTTGATCCACCAAATAGCGGAGGAAAATGGCCTGGAGGTGATGGATCAGCTAAACAAATTGCCTGCAGGATCCACCTCAATGGGTGCAGAGAGTTCACGCAACCAAGAGAAGGAAGACCAGCTTTCTAGACGGTAAGGGCCAATTTGGGTAACGTAACAAATATTTTTGGTAACATAAAACAATAACCAAGAAGTAGTCAGCCTAGTGTAAATTCAAAGTCAAGTCAGAGATTGCTAACGAGGGCCAACTTCAAAATAAAAGTTATGTAAGGCATTGGCATCTATCAATGTACAATATTACGTTTCACTTTTATCTTGAATTTCAAGTTAGCCCTCATGTCACGTTGCATAGTAACTCCATGAACAACCCTTGTGGCGGCTGGCCTGACACATGCTGCCTGCCGCAGGCAAGACGGTTATTTCCGTGTCACTGCGCATAGGCTTCGGCGGTTCGTCAAAGTACTGTGTGCCCTTACAAGAAAGCAGTTTATGATGCAATAACTCTGAGATTCACTAAACTCAAACACATTTTAGATGCAAAGAAGACATCGGTCTCTCTCACACAGGGAAATGGAATGTGCCTTCCGTAATATAAAACGGCATGGTCTTCTCGCTAAAGAAAATACAACAAACAATGAAAATGCAGACAGAAAGCAACTCATTTACACATCTACAGTGCAGTACTTAAATTCAACAGCAATTCCAATCCTTCACTGTCATCAAAAGTATTTCGGGTGTGGTTTAAACGTAAGTTATTATCACCAAATATCTTTTGAGATACATTTGGACTAAAATCCAAAGGAAAAAATAGCTCTGTGATGTTAGATTTATGGAATCTTTGTGCCATGACATGCTTGTCTCATGATCAAACGCAAAATATTTTTCTGATCATTTTTGTCAATTTCTGAATTGCATGATCCTGGTGGCCATTTGAATGAAGATGTTCTACTGTTGTTTCTGTTTGATGATGCATTTTTTCCCATATCTTAATTTTTGCCGTTTGAATATGATCTTTTTCCTGTTGCAGGCTGGCTGCTCTGCGGAACTGAAAGGTAACAAGTCACACCTGTGTGGGGGGGGACAAGTTTGATGGTGGCGGTGTTTGTGCATTTGTACTGAAATGTTCCTGCAAGGAAGGAGTATCACCTTCACATTTTATTGTTTTGGCCTAATGGTGTTCTGAACTGCATAAAGACAACAATAAATATAGAACGTTTTAATTTGCAACAAATAGTGATTACAAGGGAGTGGGAAATTTTTTTCCTCATGTACCTGTTTTTGGTCAGAAATTGTTGGCCTGCAAATGTCTGTTAGGAGTCTCCTCATCATCCATGAATCCATCCATGTTTGTCCGAGTCCCAAATATTTTTAACATTGAATGAATACACTAGAGAACAATCTTTATGTTACACTTCAGTGAGTCATGTTTGATTGTATTTTTTGTTGATTAACACACATGCCACGATCTACATCTTCTGCGTTAAATACCATCCTCTGGATTGAAGTGCCTGAAGGACTGTTCAAAGAGAGTGCCGCTGCACACTTTTTGTCAAAGTCAAGAAGAGATGTTTATGCCAACACCACCTTAGCACAAGAACTGAAGACAGCTTGCTCTGGGTGTCATCGATCAACACGTTATCAATTTATTTTTGCTGTCTTAAGTTGACCAATTATTTTGTTTTCCTGTTAATATCCCCATATATATCAGTTGTATTTCGACGGTGAGACACCCATGAGTATGTATGGAGGATAACACATAATTTATACAAATGATACTGACGCGTAAACGTAAGTGACATTTTAGGTGAGCTGTTTTCTTAACAGAAGTTTGCAGTTTTTTTAAAAAAAATTTTTTAATCAAGGCTCTTTATTCTAAAGGATTCTTTCTTTGAAATGTGCAAGAGCAGATGTCAGGATAAAAGCTTAGGCCTTGACCTGTGACAGCAAGCAGCTTTCCCGCTGGCTTCTGTTTCCTGTGTTTCATTTGTGCGTTTTTACAAAGGGGTGTTATTTATACTGAGAAACCTCATCTTTGCAGCACTTTTGTTTATCTTGCGAAAATAAAAAATGTTCCTCCAGCACAGATTTTAATTTGAATTCAGTGTTTGGTGTGTTAGATGCAGGCATTGATCGTGAGTTACTCATTGTATGTTCCACTCAAATTTAACTTGGACCAGTCACATACCAAATATTAGTTGCATATTTGTCACCCCGAGGGCAACCTGAAGTGTTTTTTTTTTGTTTGTTTGTTTTGTTTTTCTGGAGAGCTCAGTATTGTTCATTCGGTAATTTTACCGATTTGACATGTCATCATCATTGCTCTCTTTTTTTTTTTTTTTTTTTTGTATGTGCGTGCGTGCGTGCATTTATTAGTTCACCTAAAGCCTATAAAATAAAATAAAAATCCCATACCGTTTCCCTAAACCGAACACTTCCAGTCAGTCGTGAGGCCGTCAGGAAACCCGAGAAAGGACCAAAGAAAAGAAAGGAAAGTGAAATCCAGCACCGACCAGACACCAGCCTCCACCGATTCAATGACCTGAGGAAGATTGTGTCTGAGTTTCGATAGATGCTGGTGTGGTGGATCTGGCGTGCATGAAAATCTCCACCAAAGAGGGGAGCCGTCGACCCCCGCCAGGACAGAGCAAGCGCAACACCTCAGGGCCCCCCAGGCCGTGGCAGCGCCAAAGGACGACCCCCGGGCAACCTGAAGTTCATCGCACACCAACATGTGAAAGACACATAAACGCTACACACTATTGAGATGCTTCTGAACTTGACTAGAACCCGAAAAAATCACCTAAGTTCTAGGGGTTTTCCTGGCTCAAATTGAGGCAGAGGTGGTACTGCCGATACCGAATATAAACACAGCCCTCAAACTTTTAACACGAATTTGACAGGGTGCGTTTGATCCCATGTAGAATATGCTTGTGATAGTGGGCTCACAAGTGTCTTGGTTCCCATTGAGAAAATGAATGAGGTATACAATTTCTTTGACTGCTCGAATTTGTTTTCAATGTGTGTCCCTTAACTGAAAAACTGAGTTACTTTTATTTTCAATTTAACATTTACAACAACCAACCCATTCATGGTAGTGTCCTGCCTCCCACCCAAATTCAGCTGGAATAGGTTTGTTACTACTAGTGGCCTGAAAGGCCAAAACACACCAAGACAAAGTTGGCAGACATCTACAAGTCTTCACTTAACCTAGGAAACATGTTTTTGGAATGTGAGAGGAAGCTTGATTACCCAGAGAAAATGTGCATGCCAAGTCCACACAAGAACACCGGGATCCCGGATTCTAACCTCAACCTCAGAGCTGTGAGGTGGATGTATTAGCCTCTCAACCACCGTGCCCCTGCTTTTACATTATGTACTTGGAAATGTAGTGTGCACTGAAAATAGATTGGGATGACTGTGCAAAGGCCACTTGTTTACTTAGTCAAAAGCTGTCCGACATGAATTCCCATGCTCCATTTCTGAGATGGGCACTCACTATAGTGTCAGGTTTCCCAGTTGATATGCTGTTTGTGTTTGTCAGATAAGTGATGGCAGCAGCCTGTCTGAAAACTATCAGAGGCAAAATGGCTGTGCTGATTGTTGAACATGAGCAGGGTGGATCAGTGCCACAAAATACTGTAGGATTACGTGACATAAACTGCAGTGATTATATGGGAAATGAGCAATGATAGATTCAACCGACAAGGTGTGAGTGTGGTAGTAACGGATGGGGTTAGAAGCTGTAGACTGATTCTAGCTGTTCTTAGGATTAATACATCGTGTATGGGCCTCCCAGAGAAAGTGTGTGTTTTTGAACTTTTGAATAACTTTTAAACACCAAGCAGCATACAGAACCTGTAGAAATTTTTAATATAGCCGTTGTATACCACAGCACAAACACAAAAAAATGCCAGGGTGGTCACAAAGGATATGGAAGCTAAACAAGATAAAACCAAATATAAAAAACACCCAAAAAAAGATATAGGATAAAGTCAGATAAATATATTACAAAATACATAGTAATTGTTTGTTTTGACAGCTTTTGGATACGCAATTAGATAAGGAGGAAAAATAACTTTTTATAAACACACACACAAAAAAAAAAAAGTCGGCTTCTTATGCATGTATTTTATCTTTGAATGTATTTATATATTTTTTTTGCTAAAATAATGTTTATCAAATCAAACTATGAGTAGGCAGCTTATCGGGTTCAAAAATAAAAAAATAAAACATTTCCAAAGATAAAGAGAAGCTTGGATAAATGTGATCGAGAATGAATTGTGTCAATTTGCACCCACAGATTTATATATGAACAAGACCAGAATAAAGGGGCGGAGGTTTTTGATAAGCACCATTTTAAAAGAAATCTAATGAAAAGTGTATGTGACAAAAGCCAAACTTGGTTGCCAATTTATATTATCAACAAATGAAAACTTGCTGTTGCCTGTCAAACACATAGAAAGTGGATTGTAGTATATTAAATTATAATAATGGTCGTCACAGAGTCAGAGACCACGCAAATGCATTCAAAAAGAGACTTAACTATTTTAAGTAAGACGTATAATGTTTTTTTTAATAGAAACTGCGCATAACAACAAACCTAAGAATTAGGGGTTGCGTTTGCAATTCCTTTATTTTGGGGAATTCAATTAATTTCATTGTTCTTCTGACCAAGGAATACTCGAGTCATAAGGGTTCAATTACAGTCGTAATAATAATAATTTTAAAAAGAGGTTTGTACAATTTGAGAGCTGCCGTTATATAATACATGCTAAATTAGTTTTTCGAAATGCTATTGTTTTTGTCACGCAATCGCCTCCTTAAAAGTTATTTTATTTTGGAAATCACTATCCGGAAACAAAAATAATTTTACACATCTCACCAAAACATCTCTCACATATATCCATTTACCGCAAACAATCAGCAAAAATTGTGTCTAAAATGTGCGAAAGATAAAGGAATACGGGAGATGTCGGTTGTTCGAGTCTGACATTTTAGCAGCAACCTAAACTGAAACCTACGTGGTTGTTATATTTCCTGTGTGCATCCGCGGTTAGTTGTCAAACGCACGCCTCTGACGGCACAGGGCGGGGTGATGTTTAGGTTCCGGTATAATGGCCGCGATGAAATGGGAAACATACGCGATGTCGATCGGTAACGCTCTTCTTGTTTTCCGTCGGAGACAACAATGACAACGATTGCCGTCGCGGAGTAACAACGTGGCGGGGGACAAGTTTCTCTCTGCGGCGCCTGTAGGAAAATACAATGAGGACGCTATTTACAATCTGTTGTCTGTTCCTTGTTACCGGCGAAGCGGACCGGGCGTGGGCCACTGTAAATCAGACCATCAACCGCAGCAAGCCCTCCAATTTGACGGCGGATAGCAGCAGATATATCACAATCGGGGACGGCTCGTCACAGGTATTCGAGTTCCCCGAAAACACCAAGGGCGTGATTGTAATCTCCAGCCAATACCGGAGCCCAGCAACCAACAGGAAAGGCCGACAGAGCTGGAAACAGACTTTGAAAGTACGCTCCTTAGACCCAGAGGTCCTCGCCATCCTGAATGTGACAGACAGTGGCCATGTGGGACCTGCAAGGAGCTACATCATCAGTATCCGCTCGGGTTTCCCAGGAAGGGCCCAGCTTGAGATCCAACTGCTGGATCTGAGCAAGGACTCTGTGCCCATTCTAATCGAGGAGAGAACGGATTACTGCATCGTGGTGGCTCCTGGGAGTGATGACCCGGCCACAAAACTCATCCAGTCAGGCGGACTGTCCCATTTCTCAGAAAACCCTGTGCTATTTGCTTTGCTCCCCCTCATATTTGTCAACAAGTGTGCCTTTGGGTGCAAGGTGGAGGTGGAGGTACTGAAGGCTCTCGTGAAGAGCCCCGTGCCGCTGCTCCTCGGGGTGCTGGGTCAGTTCCTGGTAATGCCGCTGTATGCTTACAGCGTGTCTCGGCTGGCCATGCTGCCTAAAGCGCTCTCACTAGGCCTCGTGATCACATGTTCTGCCCCGGGAGGCGGAGGCGGCTACCTTTACAGTCTGCTGCTCGGAGGAGACGTCACCCTTGCTATCTCTATGACCCTGGTGTCCACAGTCGTGGCGGTGGCTGCCATGCCGCTGTCATCTGCGCTATATGGACGATTGCTGGGGGTGCATGCGGCGTTGCATGTGCCATTCGTGAAGATTTTTGGCACCCTCCTCTTCATTGCCATCCCCATTTCTCTTGGAATGCTGGTCAAGCTACGCCTGCCCGCCCTCACTCGTGTCTTGCTCGGACTCATAAAGCCCTTCAGCTTCGTGCTCATTGTTGGCGGCATCTTCATGGCCTACCAGATGGGCGCATCCATACTGGCCAATGTCCGGCCTCCGATAGTGGCTGTCGGCGTGACGGTGCCTTTGCTTGGGTTGTTGGTCGGGGCAGTTCTGGCTAAGTTGGTGGGCCTGGCACCACCGCAGAGGAAGACGGTGAGCATTGAAATCGGTGTCCAGAACAGCTTGCTTGCCCTCGCTGTCATGCAACTGTCGTTCCGCCGGATGGAGGCCGACTTTGCGTCACAAGCTCCTTTCATCGTGGCCTTGGCCAGCACCTCTGAGATGCTTCTTGTAGTTCTGGCGTATTACACCCACCACTGGTTGTGCGGTCCCACTGTCCCAAGAAGTGACACCTGATTGTAGTTGCCATTTTTGAAAAAAGGAACCTTCTAAATCTACCTGTGGAGAGGAAAAAAAAAAAGCATACCATTTTGCATGCCTGGTGGTTTTCAGTTTTGAACAGGACTTTTGGCTGATCTTTTTGTACATTGTCCTTTTCATATTTTTCATGAAAACCAATGGCCTTATATACCCTCCGGAGCTCTATTTGTCTCATTTCTGTGTGTATTATACTGTGAGCTACAAAGTGTAACAATTCCCAAGAAAGAAATACAATATATTTTTCTACTAAATTACTTTTCTAAACAAAACGCAGATTGACTTGTGTCATGTTTACAACAAGCGATTCAACGTGTCTTAGCCAGTGGTGGGAGAATTGGAAAAGTGTGTGGTGGGGGGGGATTGTTACTTTTTATTTTATTTTTTTAAGTTATTTGCTATTGATTGTGTTTGATGGATCTGTGTATCCACATATTTGAATATTAAAGAGGAAAAATGGGGAAATAAAACAAGATAAAACTAGCAGTTTTTACAGTGTGTGCGTGCGTGTTTTAAAAACACAACTTGCAGTGAACATTTTATATTGTGGATATGAAGACAACACACCCTTCTTCAAATGCCAGGTTGTTGTGGTATTAAAAATGAGAACAAGACATCATTGACAATTTTTACAACCATTAAGACCTATAACAATTTGATTCAATAATAGTTTTTTATTCTTGACAAAAAAAAAAAATCATCTTGTCTACAAATTTATATCTATATTGACGACTGCCGCCTTCTGATGTAGGCAGCAGTCGTCGCCGAGACTAAAGCACAACCTTTTTTTGAAAAAAGAAAAACCACAGGATGTGTTTTTATTATTTTTAAGAAGAGAAGTGTTTAAAAAAAAATCACATTGTCACATTTAAACATGTTATGTTAAATGGGAGTCAGCAACACACTTTTTACACACAATTTAAAGTGCTTACTAGCAGGAACCTGAAAATTTTGTGTTAATACTGGCTGAACTCTGTTGTTCTTAAAAGTCAACCTTGGTTTTATCAGACACAAGACACACATTTTCCCCACATTGTGCTATAGTCCAGTGAAACCAATTAGCTTAATCACCATAAATCCAAAAAAAAGTACATTTGGCACTAACTCAACACTATTAGCAATAGTGAAGCATGGTAGTGTGAACATCTTGTTTAGGGGCTTTTTTTTTCTTCAGGTGGAACTGAGACCTTTGAAATTGAATCACACTACTATTTATTATACATTTTTGGCAGTTGAATGTTGCAAGATAAATGGCTATTTTTATTTTAAATAAAACTTAAATGTTACAAGATACCATACTTAAAAAAAAAAAAAAAAAAGTCACAGTAATACTACTGTTTGCCTTGTCAGCCAGTACACTAAGGTGAGAAGGAGAGGGGGTGATTTGAATACTTTGAACTGCTGCATATGTTGACCTCCAGTATTTTGTAATGATTTTAGCATGTTTTACAAACAGAATGTGAGGTGGCCCTCTTCCTCCTTTCATTTTCCTGTATGTGGCCCTCAGTGGAGAAATTTGGACGTCTCCGCCCTAGCATTTTTCTACAAAAGTCCTCTTTCTGCAACATCTAGCATTTTGTAAGGGCAAAAACAACATTCCTTCATTGATTGTATCAGCAGCCTCACTTCGACACGCAAATACCAGGTTTTTGTGATTTCGTGCAAGTGTGTACTACTGTACTGGGTATATGTGTTTGAATGTGATTGGTTAATTCTGACCACGACCACATCTAGTAGGAGTTATAGGAGGGCACTTTCTTAAAAAAATACAATATTTTTCTTTCTTTCTTTAACTTGTAAAGGTTAGGTGGTGGGAAAAGTTTTGGAATGATTTATCTTCTTCTCATTTGTTTCTGTATCACACAAAAATGCATAAAAAAACTTTAAACAGTATAGAATAAGACTTAATAATAATAATAATAATTTTATTTCACTGGAATAATGAACATCATTTAATCACAAGTCACATAGACTTTTATAGATTTTTTTGATTTTATAATAGTGACAAACAAGTATCATTCATGCAATAGATAAGGACTAAGATATGGTCAAAAGACAAATGCGTGATTAACAGTTTGTATTAATAATTTGTGTGTTTCTCTGTGAGTAGGAATCTAAATTGTTCAGGTACAAATCAAAATTGTACTTAAATGTAATTACCTCGTTTACCTGTCAGTTGAGTACAAGCACCTGTAGCTAAAGCCAAACGATGGCAGGGTTTTTACTTTCTGCACCTGGAATTTCCCATCTCTGCCTGCGTGTAATGGAAATAAGAGGAATTAGGGTCAGCTGAAAAAAAAGAGAGAGAGAGAGAGGAGAGAGAGAGAGAGAGAGAGAGAGAGAGAGAGAGAGAGAGAGAGAGAGAGAGAGAGAGAGAGAGAGAGAGAGAGAGAGAGAGAGAGAGAGAGAGAGAGAGAGAGAGAGAGAGAGAGAATGGAATGGACACGTCCCGATTTTCTCAATAACCACAACGCACTTCTAACTATGTTCAGTCTGACACTTTGCCCCCACTAGCTAGCCCCACTGTCAGCACGCACCTCGAAGGAGCGTGCTGTTGTAATGTATGCATATCGTTGTGGAGCCATAGACATCTCGTTTATAAAATTAGATGGCGCCTGGATTTTGAGACTTTGGAAAAATCTACGATTGTTTACTTTTAATTGTTGTCTCCCGGTTTAAGATGGCGATTAAGTTTGCATGTCTTCAACCAGCAAAAACTCCCACCAGTGGTATTTGCATGTCAGATCCTCAACAGATTGGCTCTGACATCAGCCAATGAGAGAGAAGAGCGCCAGAGCGACGAAAAACATGGAGGACAAGTTGAACCGTAACAGTACAGTCTCTCAGTTGCAACAGTGAACTTATTTATCATAGAAACAAAGCGTCTTTGTGTTAATTTAAAAGGTGGCAAGTACTTTCCGTAGTTCCCCGAAATGTCACTGAGTGCTTCCTGTGACTCTGTCTCTCAGAAAAGAAATCTGTCGAGCCTTCTCGGTGAGTAACGAGCAACTTAAACGTCAATTCTTCCTTTAGAAGAATGTGTACAAAATCAATATAGCTGTTTGGAATAAAATCATCACCAGTCATCAATAAAATGCCTACATTTGACCTACCATGTGACCCAAATGAATGTAAACTGCACGTTTTACCGGTAGCTATAATTGAAATGACTAATTACGTCATCTGGTCCAGTTTTATTTGTGTGAGCGCCATACTCTCTGAATCTTTTGAAAACGTCAAAGCACATTTTGTTGTTTTGTTGCACATGTTTACGTTTACAGCTGGTCGTGTTGTAAAGAGACCTAAGCATGGAGATGGTGAGCTGCAGGAGGCAGTGATCCACCTGTTAGAGCAGCAGCAGGATCTCTGCAGCCTATTCAAGGAGATTGGGGTGAGTGTCCATAAGAGGTTATATGGTTTATATGGTGTTGTGTCATTAAACTTTAAAATGAGTATGTGATAAATAATGTCATTGCAATTGGTCTTAAATGATCATCTTTTGTAGATCTGTATGTACTTGAGACGTTTGACATGTAATAGCTAATGTTGTCAAAAATAAATAAATAAATAAATAATGTCTGTTTACAATGTTGTCAATGTTGTTTTTCTAGAATCCAAATCCAAGCAATCTTTTCAACACTGTCATAGATGAGCAAAGTCTTGTGAACTCTCAAGGGATCCCATTAGCTATTACAGGTTCACTTTTGGGTAAGACTTATGTTTCTTGACCTCATTTAAAATGCTTCATAGGATGTATGATTCAGCTTCTACATACCAGGCATACCCAACATTTCTATAGCATCTGTGTTCTGCGGTGCTTATAGCTTATCGATTGCAGCAGCTTTTGGAAAAGCACGGTAGCAGTGTGTAAAAGAAACATAATTGGTGTGCTGCCTCTTGTGACTGGGTTTTCTGTTCACAGTTTGTGGGTTGAGACATCAAGCTGGGCAGCTTGGTGTCCCGTTAACAACACTGTCAGTGAAATTGGTGCTCGAGAGACTGAAAGTGATTACTGGAAGTGAGGGCGACAAGATGAGGGAAATTCTCAACGCTTCTCAGAGAGTTTGTATTTTTTTGTATTATTAAGTTGTGTAATATTGTCAAATTGTCTGATCATCGCTGTAGTTCTTTGGGTCATTTACTTAAAGTTAATTCAATTCAAATTAATCACACTATGAAGAAATTACACCCCCACACCTTTACAATCAGCTTTGTTTCACATCTGGTTGCATCTGAATGACTAATTCCAATGTTTAATACAATACCAGTGTTGCCCAGCATTGTAAAAGTTACTCAATTGCTCCAGTGGTGTATGCAGAGCTGTCACATGTTACAGATGGTCGTCCATATTATGTTACAGAAGTCACACAATGCTAATTCGTCACAGCCGTAACACTGTCGTTTCAGATATTTAAAAACCATCAGTTAAACTGTTCAAACAGGCTGAATTTTGGCTTCTCATGATCGATCATAAATTGTTCTGTACAGTGAATTCCTGTAGGTTGGCTCCTGTGTGTAACTGTGTATGTATGTTATGTTCACTGGACAAATGTCAGGACTAGCCTCTTTTAACGTTGTATTTGTTACAACAGAACTATAAAGATTATTATTATATTTTATTATGAAATATATGTTACTTTTTTGTTGTTTTTTTGCAACTTCCTGTCTACTAGTTTGACATGTGAAGCTAGATTTTTTTGAATGATATAAGGGTACTACATTTTGAAGGGCGTTCCCATTTAATTTACGTGAAATTCCATTCACTGATAATAATGTAAAAATAGTCAATATTTCCATATTTGAGGGTACCTTTGCTGCTGGATGGTAAATAAAAGTGTAGAAAGCTTTACTCTGTCTGTGATGTCATTAATATAGTTGTTAATATTATCTTGCAAATCTTGGGAGTTTGTTCCCTCTGCTTAAGCCTATTGATGTGTACAGGTCGAGGTGGGTGTCCTGTTGGAGTCTACCAGAGAACTTCTATCTCATGGACCCCTTTGCCCCAAGGGGCTCTGGCAGGAGTACAGGAAGTATCAGGTGTGTGGAAAGTTTAATGGTTTAATGTACACTGCATGTTATTTTTTAAAATAACTTAAAATTTCTGAAAATATTTAATGCTTGGCATAAAATATATATTTTTTGATGTCTGTTTACAAATGCAGACACGGCAAATGTTCCTAATGTCTTTTGCTATGGGTAGTTGCCATTTATTTCTAGTTAGCAGGCACGTTGAGGGGGTGGAGGGGTCTATTGGTGCCGGGGCACATGCCCTTTTGGCACTGATGCCCAAAGTGCCCCTTTGTCCATTTATTTATCTATTTATTTTATATATGTTTTTTAAATAGTTTGTGAAAGTAGTTTTGTTGTCTTTCAAAACAAAAATTCAGCAACATAATTTACATAAAACAAATTATTGTGACGTTATCCTTGGATAACGTCATACTACGAGACACGCCTCATTCTGCCAGGTCGCTCGCCACTACACCTGCGGTCGGTAAGTTGGTCTCTCTGTTTTTATTTAAGTAGTCTCGCTCACAGTAAACAAAAGCCAAGGTCATAGAATGCTGCGTGCTAGCCTAGCTTCAATTGAAATGTAATGACACAAGTTGTAATCAGCCTTGCAACTACGATTAACTCATTTGACCGCAGTTGGCTCTTAGGACGCGGGGAAGATGTCCCCCTCAGTTTCATAAAGACCACGATCCTTCCCATCCACTTTTACCGCGGAAAAAATCCCCAGTAAAACTTATGTTCCTCTTCCATTGGGACGGGCATAGAACTTGTGTAGAGTGTACAGCTTCTGCTCCAGCTTCTTCTCCAACTACTGATGACTACTGACTACTGATATAAGATACACAGAATATGTCGGTATATGTCGGAATTTGTAACTCTCGCTCAGAATTTTAATAATCTCTTCCTGAAGACTCCAACTTGAAGCATGTACTCAATGATAGCTGAATTGAAATATACTTTAAAATATATGTGGTAATTGCTACATGATCTTTGTTTTTATTTTAACTAACAGCTCGTTTTGGGGGGTTTGCGGTCAGAGTAAGGTCCTAATAAGAAATAGGTAGCAGTGTGTTCAGAAATTAGGGGGACAATGAAGAGCCACCAAAAAAGAAGAAAAAAACAACAATCACAGCGTTTTATCAAAAACAAACAATGTAGCTTGCTGAGATGTGGCAGTTACAGTAATTTTTGGGTACGGTCCCAATAATGAAATATTAACATCTACACCTGCAGAAAAATAATAAAAGGGATTTGCTCTTACCTGAATCAAGCTAAATGTAAAGACATTTTTTATGCTACTTGCACTATAGGAAAATTCTAATTGTGTTATTGAACTCATTCACTGCCATTGATGGCTATAGATGTCAAAAATTTGAACCATTTCCATTAGTTTAACATTTTTTTCCCCACTTTTGTTAACAAGAGTATGAAAACCTAGATTTTTTTATTGTACATTTAGAACAGATATAAAATTTGTGATTTATCGTGAGTTAACTAGTGAAGTCATGCGATTAATTAAGATTAAAAAAATGTAATCGCCTGACGCCCCTAATTTTTTATACTTTTTTTTTTTTTTATCGTGTCAGGCGATTAAAAGAAAAAGTAATTAATTGCATGACTTCAATAGTTAACTTGCGATTAATCACAAATGTTATATCTGTTCTAAATGTACAATAAAAATTTTTTTTCTAGGTTTTCATACTACTGTTAACAAAAGTGGACAAAATGTTAAATAGAAAATAGAAATAGTTCAAATGAATTTTTGACGTCTATAGCTTTCAATGGCAGCGAATGAGTTAAAATGTAAATTTCATGTACATTTTACATAATCGTTTTTATTCATGTAAATTTGTTGTTCATAAATGATTCTTCAGACAAAAATGTCAAAACGTTTCTATGGTCATTGGCATTGCAGACAAACAGTTTAATTATGTGTGATTTATTGTTTAGCCATTATTTCAATTAAGAATTTTACAATGGATTAAAAAACACCATGTTCGGGACGTCATCTGAAGGTGCTTTTCTATAAGCGAAGTGCGCATTACGTTTGCGCATGCGTGAAAAAAAAAGCGAGGCTACCAACTAACCGTCATTTGAATGGCGGAGATTAGAGCGGTGACAGTCTTTGTTTGCGTAACCACATGCTATGCATGTTTAAAATACATTAAATAAAAAACAGCAACTTTCCAGCGGTTGAAATGTTAGAAATCAGAGCTCATTCCAATGGATCCAATTCATTTTTAATGACCGTATGGTAGTTTAGCCTTCTCACAATGCACCACGCCGCTACCCATAATGCACCATGCAGTCGACATGCGTACTTCGCTTATTGGCTGCTGCTAGATGATGACACTTCTGTGTGACACACTTTCAAACATCCTTATTCCGGTTAATATCAAAATAAATCTACTTAAAATCACATTTAAAACCATCCCCACAGTCTCATGCAATAAATGTATTACCAAAGACTAAAATGAAGGACATTTTTGCTATCATTTTAGTTAGTTTTGTTAACATAAAATGTAGTTTCAGTTAGTTTTCGTTTTTTTTAAAAGCATTTCAGTTTTTATTTTTTTCCGTTAATGAAATTGGTTTTTGAATTTTGGTTTTAGTTTTTTCGTTTGTTTTAGTTAACTAAAATAACCCTAACCACACACACACACACACACACACACACACACACACACACACGCACACTCTCATCTACATAGACACCCTTCCTGAGCTACTACTTCATCTACTTTAAGCACCCCCCTAACCCGCCCTCCACACATGGCGGCTCGGTGGTGACATTTGAGAACTCCCAAGTGGTAGTAGATAGTAAGGGTGTGAATTGCGTAGTGCCTGGCAAGTCGATCCGTATCATGATTCGATTAATCCCAATACGAATCTATAAATTGATTATTGCTAAAAAAATATATATTTTACTCAAATATAGAAAATACTAATCAGTAAATTTGTATATGTACAATGTAAGATTTGTATGAAAATGTATTTATTTATCTGAAACTTCAGGCTTATAAGCCACTGTATTTAACAAACTGGTTGCAGTCTGTTTCATGTTTGAACAGCACTGAAATAAAATATTAAGGCTTAATGTTCCATATATGTTAGAACATTCTTCCATGCTTAAAATGTGGGGAAAAAAATGAGAAAAATCGTTTTGGCCGCATATTGAATCAAGAATTGTGCACTGTAATATCGCAATATATTGCTGAATCATTTTTTTTAACACCTATATTGGATAGTGCACAGGCACGTTATTATGTGCTCCTTTTTATGCCTTGAGCACCTGCCCCTCGTAAGGTCACTGCATGCCCCTGCTGGTTAGGGATGGAGTAAGTATCACCCGCTTAACATGTAAGTACCGTGGCTTTTGATTGGCTGACAAGATTCCGTCTTTACCAACCAGTTGCGATAATGTTGATGTCATCGAATCCTTCAATCCTTCGAATGCTTCAAGCGCGTCTCACAGTGCGGTCCACTCCTTCAGCTCCTGGCTGCGGCTAGCTAGTTAGCATGGTTAAACACGATGTGCAGCTGCTACGCTAAAAGTCACTAATCATCGCCGTCACGGCGGCAAATAACTTACGATTCTGACAAGTATTATTACCACGAAAAAAAGACGCGTTGTAATCAACAGGAGAATGCTTAAGCCATGCTAAACAGCTAAGCGATTGTCAAACATAGCAGAGGTGCCAAGTGTACCGGTTTGGCCACATGATGAGCGGTAAATTTATTTTGGGAGTTTGCAAATGATTCTGTTAGTACGACACCTTGTGATTAGTTCACATAAGATTTGGACTCTGTGCTACATTTCTGACAAATAGCGTTCTCATGAAAGGATGATGAGGAGAGACAGAGAAACCATGCTAATGCTGAGCTAATGTAAGATTGACATGTAATCGCGAAACACTGCAATTAAGTGCTTGGGTGATCGAGTACAGTCTGGTACACCAAATAGCAGGCAACTAATACGTGTCTGGACTCTGTAGAGAATCATACTCGTTAAACAGAACTGGAAACGGGAAATAAATTAAGTTACGCAACAGCAGGGGTATTAAACTCATTTTTGCCGCGGACCACATCGTAGTTATGGCTTCCTTTGGAGAGCCATTATGACTGTAAACCCATAAATGTATGATCGCTAACTAACTGACTAACTACTTTTGAAATGACAAGTCAGTAGAAACTGTTCACATATTTTTTTTACATTTATTTTAAAAGGTAATCGTTTGCTTTCATGGGCCACATAAAATGATGTGGTGGGCTTTATCTGGTCTCTGGGCCTGAGTTTGACAACTGTGTGCTACAACATACAGTATGTCAGTCATAAGAAGTTGCCTACAAGCTTATAAGTGTTCATTATGTATGTGCTGTATGTACACTATGAAAGAGGAATAAAATTATTTGTCCTCTTTGCGTGTTCCAAAACTTGAAGACAGATTTAATGCAAGAAAAAACACCTTTGCAAAAATGATTTTATCTAACAGAGATCTCTGGACACTCAAACAGCCTCTAATTCATCACTTAAACAGGTGGGATTCAGAGCGTCGAAATGTGTCTCTTCCGCGTGTAAAATGGCTTCTTATAGTTAAAACCGACCGCCTCTCTTTCATCTGTAGACAAAACATACTCTCTGGGTACTTTTCCATGAGCGATGGCGAAAACAGAGTCAGGAGTGCGTGTTCGAAACAGATTCTGTTCTCAAGGACCAAATGTGTTTTCGCACAAAGCGCTGAGAAGGAACTTTTTTAGACTAAATAGTATATCCCAGCTTAAGGTCAGATTATACCGAAATCAACACCATCTGCTCTGCACAGGACACAAAACATTTCGACAAGGTTAATATAAAGAATTAAAATGTTAATAATGTGTAACAATGGTTAATATATGAAATGAAGAATTAAAAATGTTATAATATCTATCAACTACAGTATGTATGTATTTAATTTAATATAACATATTTATAATCAGTGATGTTTGCTTGTTTTCACAATAGATTTTTGATTTTGCCTTTTGAGGCCTGCACAATAAATGTTCTCAAAATTACAGTAAATCTTGCCTTTCTTTTTTACCCCGACCCTTGTGAGGATTAAGCACTTCGGAAAATGGATGGATATAAGTCTATTCAGCTTTGCTAAAAGACCATACAACCCATTCAGAGATACTGAGTTCAAACTTAGAAGTTGTATTTGTGTTTGAAATTGCCCCACTGAAAATGCATCCAGACAAGAAAATACACTTTGCAGCTATACACAATGTAATTTATGAAATAAAAAGTTGATTATACAACAAAAACAATTGTTCATTTGTTATTGACCATTTGCATGTAAGTGATCACGTGACTTCACTAATGCGGACAGCGGAAGTGAATGAATGTTGAAACGAAGTGGACTGAAAATGGAGCGATTTAGTAGAGACAGTTATTAACTTATACTATACCTGAGTTATTGTGCAACTAGCCATGACATCTACTAAAATCCTCTAATAAATTAAATTGCCATATAAGAATTGTTCTTTCTTCAGTAATTTATTGTGAAATGTCAGTATTCATATTTTAATGGACGTACTGGATGTTCTAAATGAAATGATTGTGGTTGTGTGTTTACAGAAACTACCAAATCTGCATGTGGTGTACCTACTTCAGTTTTACAATGTCCTCAAATTAAAAGATATTTTAGAAAGGTAAGGAATAATTGTATTTTTATTGTTTGCATGGATAAACAAATGTTTTGTTTTTGGAGTCTCCTGAAAAATCACTATTTTGGAGGTACAAGGTTTCAGCCCGACACCAGAGATATACTGATCCATCTTCTGATCAATATTCATGCCAGATGTACCACTAACAATACAATAACTTTATTACTTTGGACTCATTGAAAACTAACCTTTTCTTTTTTTAAGTAGAAAAAGTTAAATATTAGTGATGCGAGGATCAGAATTTGGACCCAGAAGCAGACAGGGTACGGAAGTGGCAAAGAAAAGTCTTGAATGGCATAAACTAAGCTACAACAAAAGAACAGGGCAGCAATGCTAACGCACCTGACAAATCAAATGAATGGAAGGAAACTAGACGTTTTCAGTGAGCAACCAGAGTTTCAATACTGAAAGACACCAGGCCACGCCCAACAAAATAAATGACCATGGCAACTGACCTCATAGAGGCCACAACGCCAGTCACAACAGCTTCATATAGTGTCTAAATTGCGTATGTAACACGGTCATCACTGTAGCGTTATACTTCACTGTCAATAATTAGAGATGGGTACAGAGCTGTGGTGCTAAACTGGCCTCGGGGCTGAATTAAAAAAAAACAACTGAAGTATTGATAATCTACTCTTAACGATTCTGTTAACAGTCTGGGAGCAACTATTATACTATACTATACTATATATACTAACATTAATTTGATTTATTTAGATTTTTTTTTTTTTGCTGTCCCACCTTTATGTAAAAAATGTGTGCATATGTGTATCCAATGTGCATTGTTGAAATTTCACCGCTAAGTTAATAATTTTGTATTTGATGTATTATTTGAATTCTTTAGTGGTTATTACAGTCATAGCCTTTATCAAAAATAAAACGCTCCTTCACGCAGTCCTGCTGTAATGTTATAATATAATGTAATAAATTGTTCAGGAAATACATTTCTAAAGGTTGGCAGGCAGCTGAGGCTTGATGACCAGTTGAGGAGTCGCCACACAAGAGGAGGAGGTGCGGTGGCGTCCTCTCATATGATAGTCAATCAGAATCGCGAGAGTAACTGCTTATCACGAGTGGACAGCTGATCTTGAAGCTCCTAGTAAACTCCGCAAACAAGAGTTGTCGTTTGTCTGACCTCTTTCCAACCACTTCTCAAACACTTAAATCCTGAATTTGATGCCATAGTCTGCAGCTAAGCCAACTAGGCACGATCATCCGAATAAGTACTAAGTTTCTGATAGAAAACCAGATACCAGTTCAGCAACAATATGCAACCTTTCTTGAAAAACAGTTCATGTGATGGAATGTTGAGTTCCCGGTGAAAAGGCAAAGATGGAGCAGATCCTATCTGATTGGAGGTGGGGAGTTGGGCTGGAGCAGTTGGTGAGGTCTACGGGCAAGCCTTGAGTGTCAACTGGGCGGCCATTGAGTTGACCACAGTGCTGGAAAAACTCTTGAGTAGAATCCATAACCTCCCTCAGGAGGTCGTTCTTGTCTGCCGAGCAGCGCTAACGGCTTGGTGGATTGTCTCTCAGTCTGGTGTGTCCATGACTGGCCAGAACGTACTGTGACGTGAGAAGCAAAATTTGGACGCAGAAGCAGACAGGACACAGATGTGAAAGGTCTTGATATACAAAAGTACAAAGCAAAATCACCCAAAAGATGGTGAACCGCATCAACAAAGTAGCAACAAAGAACTGGGCTGGACACAGCAGTAGTAGAGCGCCAGACGAACAGGTATAGAAAGAACCTAAATGTTTTGGCGACGTGTCACTGAGCAACCAGAAAACTGAAAGACATCCCGCCAAGCCCAACCCTGTTTCAAAAGGACCATAGCAACTGACCTCATAAATGACCCAAAACCAGTCGCAGTAATAATAATTCAAAATGATCTTTAAAGTGCAGTTAAAAAAAAATAGAACATACTGTCCTCTCAACATAAATAAAACTGAATTCAATTAACATTCCTGTGTTTTGTTGTTGTTGTCATTGCTTAGTGACGAAGGGGTGAGGTTGTGGTTGCTGCCACAGCTGAAGGCTCTGTGTAGTTGGACACCTCCGCAGGACGAAAAAGAGGCCAGACAAGCTCAACAGAAAGTATTGTCAAGTAAGGACACCCTGTCGCTCATCTAGTGTGTTTTAGATAGAGGCGTTAAAGCCAGCATACTGGACTGGAACAGCCCAGTCTGTTGTCGAGAGTCACAAATATTTTATTCCTTTTGCCCATTTTCCATACTGTTTACTAGCAGACCAGTCCAGCAAACAACATTTACAGCATTTAACTCTTTGACTGCCAGACGTTTTCAGAAACGGGTTGTCGCCAGTGCCAGCCGATTTAAGCATTTTGACTGATGTTTCAAGGTCCACAGAAAATGTTGTGTTTGGACTATGGAAACACACATACTACCAAATGAAAGATTGGACTCTCATCTTTCATCAGAAAAAAAGTTTGTTTCTACCTTATTCCGTTCTTCAGTAATCAACAATAGAAAATGGTTACTTTCACCGAAATGCTCTGTTTTGAAACAAAAAGCGAGGAGAAAACAAGCTTTTTGTGAAACGATGTTATTTCATGCACTCTAGTGAATTGTACACTTCTTTTTGTCCATGAATGATGCCACAAACACCTAAATAGTGCTTTACTTCTGTAAAACACTACCCCCAACAATGAAAAAGTGTTTTTTGATAGCAAAATACGTTTGTTTACATTCAACAGTGTAACAATTTGACAAAACAATTTGGCAAACTATTTACAAATGTGTGCAACTGTGGTACTATTTACAATTGTGTGCATGTTTCAAATACAGTTTTTCTTTTTGTAACGCTCTCCTGCGTGCAAGGAGACGCCGCTGGACTCGCACAACAGTTTACTTTCACTTTCGCATTTGTCCGTTTCGCGTGCAAACGTTACACTTTCTTGACGGCCTTTTTTTCCGGGGAATAAATAGCAAGTAGCAGACTGTACACACTCCTCCGATGAATGTGCATTGGACCCGGGGCACTCTTCGTCGTCCGATTGAACGTCCGCCTGAGCATTGTGCTCCGTGTTTTCCGGTGTCAGCATCGCTCGCCCATGAACCTTTATAACGTCGTCATAGCTGCCGCGTCAGCGCTTCCAACTTCGGCGTCAACCTCGGAGTCACCATCATCATCATCGATGATGATCATCGTCGTCATCAATGTGCTCTTTATCGTTGGTCGATGTCTTTGAAAAAAACGGCTCGACCGTGAGCTGCTTGCAAGCGGCCGCCATTATGGCTTCTTCAGCCAATGCCCCCTCAACACTCTAGCCCCGCCTCACGTCTTCTACTGATGCCCACCCAATCTTGTCAAAAGAGAGTCATCGCTGCCCTCTAGGGGCCAAAAATAGTCATTAGGCACAACAGACTTGCTGGAAACTTTCACCACAGATGCGAAAGGGTTCCCTCTACCCGTTTCAAAAAAAAAAAAAAAAATGGGTGAACGTCTTTGGCGCTCCTCCGTAGGTTTTTGCAGAATGTCATTTAACGTCTTTGGCAGTAAAAGAGTTAAAGGATGAATACTAGAATAGGTTATAGTGAATACCCGCTGTTTCGGAAGTGACTGAGCCCGGCTGAGAATGGTGAATGTCCATGAATAATTAACATGTGGCTTATGAAATGTTGATCATTTGCCATGCTCTCGCTGGCTCATCATTGTGGCCTCACAAAAAAATTCAAACTAATTAACATTTAGTGTTATAGCAACACTCAGTTTTAAATAATGTGATTTTTCTGGGCTAACAAGGCAACTTGACAGTGTGAGGCCCTGTGTGCCCGTGATGTGTGCCTGCGAATGCACAACAAATGATTAACACCTTGCAAGTCACTCCTTCTGTATCCTATTGGTTGTTTTTCTTTGAGTCTTTTTTTTTTTTTTTTTTTTTTTAAGAAATACCTCTTTAGCCTTTACTGAAGCTAAGCGGTTCAGATAATGGATGGATGGATGAAAATGGAAAGAAAATTAAAAGACAATAAGACTCAAAAGTTTCTCTGACAATTGCGCATTTGTTAAAAGCTTCTTTCCTTTAGCTATCTTAGGTGCGTTGGTTGGCTTGGGCTTCCAGTCGAGTCAGAATCCAGCAGTAGTGGCGAAGAAGTGCATTCTGCTCTGCATTTCAGTACTGGATGACATGCTCTTCTGTAAGTGATTCATCACACATCATTGTCTACTTTCTTTGCTATAATACAGTAAGTTTTATGTACAGAGCTCCAAAACGCTCACTTTTATAGTAGAAGTGGAATAGTAGAAAGTTGAAGGAGGTGTCAGTCAACCACGACCAGATGTAATGTTTAACACACGAGACTCACTGTCCATGTTAATCGTGATAGAAATTGTTGCTTTTCTCTGATGTTGCCACATATTTAATTATTTTAACGGCGAAATGCGCATCTTCTATGTGAACACACAATATGGACTCTACAATATCCTGCTACCAGGAATGCAGTAAGTATTATGTTTCAGCATGCATGAGTTGAAAAAGGTTTAAATTTTTGTGGTGGTTTTCAAAACTGGTTGTCCACAGCTGGTGTATCTTTCTAAGTCAATCCTAGTCAGAAGATCAAACATTTTGGGGTCTATTTCCGCTGTCGATGCATGTGGAAATACGATACGATATACTTTTATTTTCCCCGTGGGGAACTTTTTCCTGGACTCCGTCCAGCTGCAGTTTACAGTAAGGAAAAAACAACAGAATAGAAAGAGATAAAATCAAAATTAAATAAGAAGTGCAGCAGTAGTTTACAGTAAGAAAAACAACAGAATAGAGAGAGATAATTAAAATAAATAATACACACACACTCCTATATATATATATTGCACCACTTAGTTAATGTCGGTTATTAAGCAATTTGATGGATGTCGGCATATAAATATTGGCATCCTAATGCCTCACTGCGCTTGTTTGGAAATCTGGCTGACCATTCTGCACTAAGATATGTGTACCGCGATGGTCCTTCGGTGACTTGCAATTCTCTGTATAGTATATGGAGACAAACAATCGAGGTGAACGGAGAAAAAACGATTAATGTCGCTCAACTGGAGTTGTCAGGATGTGACGTTGTCGAAGGCACGCAGGACGATGCAATCTTGCAGGCCGATCACATCTGGTGTTGCGAGGGTATGTCCTCTAACACCATACTTTGGTGGAAGAAAGCCATCTAAGCCAGTAGTTCTCAACCTTTTTACACCAAGTGCCACCCAAAATATACCACGATCAACATTAAAATGCAATAGCATAGTAGGCCTAAGTGTTCGTAAAAAGCGAGACAGAGGTTTAATTCATAATTAAATATTATTTAATAATATTGTATGGAACGCAAGACCAGTTGGATGCTTTATTCCAACAAGTGTAATGACAGTAACGACAAAGTGTTGTAAATTGTCTTGGTGTTGGTGTGCGATGTTCTAAAACGTATATGATGGATAAAGTTAGCGCTTGTTAGCACAGAGTTGTTGTGTGCATATTATTGGGCATAATCTGGCGATGAATCATGACTTTGCATGGCAGCCCTTGTCCCTTTCCATGGTTCTGCTGCCGCTGGTATAAATTTGTGTTTTTTGGATACCGCTTTTTGGCTCCCGATTCTTTTACCCAGTTTTGCAGTATCGGCTGATGCCGATACCTTTCCAATACCTGGGTTGTTGCTGCCCTGCCATTGGTTTAGAGCAGTGGTCCTCAACCCTGATCCTCAGGGACCGGTCGGTATCCAGCCTGTTTTCCATGTCTCCCACAGCCAACACAGGTGGAGATCGTTATCAGCCTTCTCCAAAGATTGCTGATTAGCTGATGATATGAATCACCTGTGTTGGCTGTGGGAGGCATGGAAAACAGGCTGGATACCGGCCCCTGAGGACCAGGGTTGGGGACCTCTGGTTTAGAGCATTCAAGGGCCAATAGGATATTCTAGTTTGGCATGCAGTGAACACATCACACATCAGTGAATGTGCACAAGTAAAACACAAGATGCTGCAGTCTATATTAGCATCAAAAATAATAGTATTGGCATGTTACTTGTTAGTACTTGCCGATGCCAATACCACTGTTTTTATGTAGTATCGGGGCCTCTGCTGATACCGGTATCGGTATTCGAACAACACTAGTATAAATCTATTAATCTGTTAAATGATCCCTTCAAAACAATGAGAAAAAGGTAAACCTAATTCACTTATGCATCTATGACATGATACTTATAGCTGTGTGGTGTATTTTTCGTGGCTGGTCTGATGGACTTTGATTTACTCATTTAGATCTTAATGATTTTAATTTTTGTCAAAATCACGGAGACATTTCTTTTTTACAGTGTGTGTGTGTGTGTGTGTGTGTGTGTGTTTTTCCCTTCAGGGGTTCTGGAAACTGCGAATATCAATTCAATACAGACGTTATCTGAAACTGCAACTGAACAATGGTTTTGTTTTTATTTGTTTCATTCCTGAATATATTTGTTTTCTGGTAGAGAATCAGGCCTGCATTCTTTGTGTCTTAATTTTGTAACTTATTTGTATTGAGTTAATCATTTGCCACTATGTTTGTTACTTTAATTGAGTATTCAAGGAAATAATTACTGCCTAAAATTCTTTACATGTTGAAATTTAGTTTTTTTCACACTTTGTGTTTGTGTGCTGTATTTGATGCAGGTGTCAGCTATTTGATACCTCATTGTGTGACGCTTCAGCTTCTCCAGACGCCCTTCAGAACTTTTTCACGCACTCGCTTACTCAGATCCTCACTTACAAGCCTCAACTTACAGGTAAGTATATGCAACTGACCCACTACTTTGATTTAGTATTGCTTTAAAAAAAAAAAAAATCATATCGATGCCTTCTTAAAATAATCGCCTAAGACATTTTTTCAGATTTTTCAGGAAACACAAAAAAAAAACAATCATTTGAATAATGAGAGATGATTTAGGCAAAATAATATTTAAAAAAAAAGAAAAGAAAAATACTTTGGCAATTATTTTAACCCCTTGGTGATGATTGCAGTGGTGATGACATATTTGCATGTAAATTAATAAAAAGGCATAATTTGGATGATGTCAACACTTCTGGTTCATGATTGGATCCAAGCTAACCAATCACAATTGCAAGTTGATTTTCATGATGTTCATGTTAAAAATGTTATATATAAGCTCTACATGTTACAGCCATATTATCGTGGCGTCCACTATTACAAATAAAAGCATGAGATAACCCAATTTTTTCCATGTTGTTTTTATGTGGGAAAAGAGTCGAAATCAGTAAAAAAAAAAAAAAAGCTCAGTAAAAAAAAAAAAAATGCTCAGCAGATAAAATGCGGGTCTGAAGGGGTTACATGGGTGATAATATGTAGTTCTATCATTTGAACAGATTCACAGTATAATTTGGGTGTAACTGAAATATGAATTGAATTCTGATAACTGTTTTTTTAGTGTCGGATGCAATTGCTCTACAGAATAAGTGGACCTTTGCAAAAGCCAGTCCGCTGCTAACGTCTCTTTTCCGTAAGGTAAGTAAGTGCGAGACCTTTGCAAAAATAAGATAAGATAACCTTTATTAGACACACAATAGGGAAATTTGCAATTTGAAAATGTTCAGGAAGGCTACTTTTATATATATATATATATATATATATATATATATATATATATATATATATACAGTGTATATATATATATATATATATATATATATATACAGTATATATATATATATATATATATATATACAGTATATATATATATATATATATATATATATATATATATATATATATATATATACACTGTATATATATATATATATATATATATATATATATATACAGTATATATATATATACGGTTTCCCTCATTTACCACAGGGGTTCTTTTCCAAAAAATACCCGCAATAGGCAGAATCCGCGAAGTAGAGGTTGACAGTTTTTTTTATGATTTATACCTCGAAGCCAATTATGAACCCCTTTCCCCTCATGGTTCCCACCCTTTTATAACACTTGTTGCACTTAAATTTAACTTTTAAAATGCAAAGTGAAGAATAAACATCAAACTGCTGATTATAGGCTGCAGTCATAAATTAGTAGGGCTGGGAATTGCCTAGTACCTGGCGATTCCATTCGTATCACGATTCATAGGTCGCGATTTGATTCGATACCGATTAATCCTGATACGAATCTAAATTGATTGTTGCGATTTTTTTTAAACTTAAATTTAGAAAATAATAATCAGTAAACTTGTACATGTACACTGTAAGATTTTTATGAAAATATTTATTTATCTGAAAATTCAGGCCACTGCATTTAACAAACAGGTTGCAGTCTGTTTCATGTTTGAACAGTACTGAAATAAAATATTAAGGCTTAATGTTCCATTAATATAACATTCTTCCATGCTTAATGTGCGAATCCTAACCCTAAGTAAGACGTTTTGTTGAATATTTCCATAAAAAAATTATGTTTAAAAATCTATTCGGCCGCATATTGAATCGATTCGAGAATTGCGCGCTGTAATATTGCGATACATGGCCGAATGAATTTTTTCTAACGCCCCTATAAATTATTGTAAGCGCTCTGCACTTTAGCAGCACATGTGGGTGTGTTTGGAAAAAAGCTCCAAGCGCGCTGTTTCTCTCAGAGTTAGTGTTGTCATGATACCCAAATTTTGACTTTGATACTATACCTGCATCAAATACTTTGATACCGGTACTGAAACGGTACCTTGACAAAACTCTAAAACATCAGCAAAAGCAGCAAAATTAAAACTGACAAAAGAACTTCAAATTATTTTTATATATTATTAATTCAAAAATATTGGGATGTATACATGTTAATTTATGTACATACTGTATATATTTATGTTTATACTGTAAGTGCTTTCACACTACATGCCATATTTTTGAAGTACTGTATTTGACTGCATTTGGTGTCATCCGTTTTATATTTGTATTTGAATTGGCAATACAGTGGCACACCAATGACTCAATGTAACGTTGCTTGAGTGTGCGTGCATGTTTCTGCTCTTCTTCATTTCTCTCCCAATTAGTCAAATGCGTAATAAAACACTACAAACTGGAAACAAAATAATTCACACTCCACTTATTTTAAGGGAAGTGTCAAAAGTGCGTCACAACGTGTGTCTGTTGCTCTGTCAGTCGTCTGAGCTTTTTTTTATGCATTGCTGTGATTTCCTACTGTGTGCATGTTCATTGAACGTACCTTGAGTCCACTGCAGGAATGATTGCTGCTTTTTCTTCTGCTTCTCCGCAAAAAACATTTGCTCTTGTGACAAAACATTTCTAAAATTGAAAAACACACGTGTGTTCTTCATCTGTTTATTGAAAACATGCGTAGGCAATGCCAATGCTGTCGCGTGGCTTCCATTCGCTCCTTGCGCTCCCGTGGAGCCTGAATTAGCGCGTCATACTTCTCAACTAGGAATGGACGGTCAGCGAGCGCTACACTTAATAAGCTTTAATAAGCTTAATTAGCGCTTCATGCTTCTCAACAAGGAGTGCACGTCCAGCAAGCGCTTCAGTACGTGAAGCCATCTTCCTGCGCCTTCTCGCACACACGCTGAAAGAGGCATGTCGCTTACTTAAGGCGTTTTCCTCGGTAGAGAGGCGGCCATCCATGCATGTATGTATACCTGCCTTTAAAACAGAGCCCCGTATTTATTTTTTTAAGTACCAGTACTAAGAATAAACGATACCGAGCCGTTTTTGACGCCAAAACATCAAGGTACGGTACTGGTACCGGTATCCCGTGCAACACTACTCAGAGTATTTGGAAACTCTGAACGTTGTTCAAATGTGCCTCAAAAACGGTGCTCAGTGCAGGCAGTACAACAAAAGTAAACAGCTGCATGTTGTGAGCGGAGCGTGCTCTGCATTCCAACAGCACATGTGGACGAGGATGATGAAACTTTGGCTTAATAGCTTTTTATTTACATTTTCTAATGGCTTACATGAACCAGAATCCCAGAATGTAGCGCATGTTTTCCATTATCCCAGGAAGATGGTGAAATCTGACTCCATCATTCTCTGGTTTAATGGAAGATGGAGGAAGAGCTTTTCCCTCCAACCACCAACATCCGCAACAGTCTTTAGATAAGCAAGTCAATTGTGTGAGTTACGTAACAATACATGTATCAATCTATGATTGATGTTTCCATCAAATGCCAATTTATACGGGATAGTTTTGTGTCAATAACAACTTAACATAATGTACTGTATGTGCGCAAACGTCAATGTTTTTTTGAACTTACTATGGTTAGTTCTTAACTGGTTCTGTTTTTTTTTTTAAGTTGACTGTGGTCTTCAGTGTGATGGAGCTGCTACATCACCTGCAGCAGGTTTTAGAGACCAGTGAGGTCAGCTGGAAACATGTCCTGTGCTTCCTCTCCACTCTGCTGGTGTACAATCCTTCTGCCCAACCCAGCTTGAGAGGTAACATTTTTAATGGAGCCATTATAGTCTTGGGGAAGATTATTATGCATTTAAAGTGGAAGTCAAGTTGACCAGTAATAAGGCAAATTAAATAGGGTATTTTTTAATGCATTTTATCACTTCGCGTTACAGATTAAAAAAAAAAAAGCTTGTGATGAATCTGCAAACGAAACACATTAGTTACTGGAGTATTGCCCTATACAAGCCACATCTTAAATCGGGAGACAGTTAAAACGTAATGTGGCAGCCTTCACATCATGCTAAAATAACATTGCAACATATTCATGTATCGTGTCGTTCGCTCTATTCATGGCGCCTTGGGCGCAAATGCAGAAACTTACACCACGCCAGCCGCGGCCCTGCCTGAACCAGGTTGAGTAGACGTGGGGCGGGAGGGGATTGCGGCGGTCCAGCGGGGTGGATGGTCGGCCTCTCGGCTGAGCCGCCGCCACCCGCTCGCCGCAAGCGCCACTGCCGATCGTACCGCAGCTTCGGGTCGGCTGGGCTCCCGCGAGTAGGCTGCATACTCAGCCTCGTTTGCCGCGGGCGCTCACTCCATCCGGGAATGATCATTCCGCAGGTTCACCTACGGAAACCTTGTTCGTCGTCTTTGCCATTTCCGCATTCCGCTCGCCCCTTCTATTTGTCTTTAAGTCCTTCGTTCCCACTGCTTGACTCAAATAAGTAAAATCAGGTTCTTCTTCCTTCCATTGCGTTGGTGACGTTAATGGCCAAATTAAAAGTAGCCCGTGCGTCCAGTACGCTAAAGCCTTAAATAAAGTACTCGAGGCAGGAAAAAGCTCTCGGATTTTACGTACTTGAGGACCTGTGGCAGTCAATAAATGCAAAATAACCATTTCAGCCTTCAGTTCCTGACCGAAAAACGTCCATAAGAGCGGGACCGATACGAGTATCGATAACCGCCGTGAGTACCGATATCATAAAATATGTTGGGTATCGGCCCAATGTATCGCCCATCCATAGTCACAAAGAGCGCAGTCCTTCCGACGGCACAGGTCGTCAGGAACAAGTGTGGGTCTGTGTCGGAACTAGGCTCCGCAGGTATAATGAGCGCATGGCACACACTCCCGGCTAGACAGTCTATAAAATGGACCACAATAGCAGACTAAAAACGTTTGCAGGGAAAGATGGAGGGGTAGTTTGCAACAGCGGGATTATGTGACATGTGCACCAGTGCCAATAGAAATGAACCCAAATTCCGACTTTGTCTTTTACAATGAGTGCATAGCACACTATTAGATCAGGTATCATTGCAATTTGCATGGTCTTTTCTTAAGATCTAATATGTTTAGTGATTGCCTGTATTTTAGGGCATGATATGTACAGGCATGGCAGTCAACTTTATTTATATAGCACATTTTATGTGCTTCACATAATTAAAAGTACAACATTTAAAAGCAGTTACAAACAAAAGATTCAGAGACATTCAAAAGCAAAGGAGATAAATAAAACTAGCTTACTAAAATTACTAAAACGACTAAATTACTAAAAGATGTGTTTTGAACCTTTATTCATTCATATTATACGCTCTGATGTAGCGATTATTTGGGTTGCCGTAATGGCTTAATGAGAAATTTAGACGGTACTGAGGGGAGTTGTAATTTCTTCAGCAACCTCTTGGGCGCCACGTTGACTTTGCTTGTTTGTAGGAGCAAAATAACGATAAAAATCCTGTTATCAAGTATTCATAATCTGAATTTTCTACTTTAGTTAATCATGGAGTTCTTTGCTTTCATTACTTTAAATTAAATTACTAATTAAATTACTAATCCACTCAGTAAACACAAATGATTCGGCAGAAATTGAATTTCTAGACAACAAATTTATTTAGTAAACACACATATATCAGTCACAGCCTAACCTATTAATAAAACGGAATAAAAATGCGAATCAAAGATAAAAAAGAAAACTTGCAACCTAACTAACTAAGATAAAAAAAAAAGGGTAGATGATGGGAGATAAAGATGGAAACGTTTGACCTGTCAATTCTTTTATGTTTGAATAAAAGCGTTGCACCAGTAGGATATGGTCAGATTGCAATGCAGGTGCCACTTACGGACTGGTTCATTCGCACGGGAGAGAGAGAGAGACTCGAGCGTCGATCCTCGGTTGAATGCTGGAATGCTGCACAAGGTCTCCGGTTGGTGGCGAGGTGCACGCGCGGCGTGGAGGCTGCGGCAGGTCCTTATCTGGCGCGCGTCCAGCTGGAATGCTGCCCGGGAGTCTCTGGCTGCTGGTCGGTGATGCACGCGCGTCGTGGAGGTCGCTCAGGTCCTTGTGTGAGCGCTGCGGGGCGCCTCGGACTCACGGCTGGAACAGACACGCACGCCTTGGGGACGAGCGGGATGTCTGCAGTCCTTGCTTGATGCGCGCTTTGGGACGCGCGTTGTGGCTCAAAGGAAGAAGCCTCAGCGACCACGTTTCTCGTGATGATCAGGTAAAGTTCATGGGGCCAGACGTGAAGTGGAGGAGTTGCAGGAACGGGAGAGTCCTTGAGCAGTTCATGGGGAAGAGAGTTCAGGAAAAAGAGTTCCAGGAAAAGAGGAGTCAGGAAAAAGAGAGAAGTTCCTTCGCGCGCTCGTTTAAAAACTGTGTAGCCCCGCCCCTTCCTTGCGCATGAAGCAGACTTGGTCGACCGAGACCAAGCTTTTGGGATAGTATTTGATAATTTTGGGATCAGAATTGACAAGCCAGATGCTTCATTTATCATTCTGAACACATTTCAAACATTACCGCGATCATAAAGTTATTGAATCCGCTAAGCTTACTAATTAGCGAAACTTACTAATTAGCTAAACTTAGGCGGCTACAGAAATTACACACATTATTTATTTGAGATAAACATACAGGTTGTGTACAAAGATAAACAACAGGAGTTACTTGATGTCAGTCCAGTACATAGAGTCCGTGTATGTCCCGAACTATGTAGACTTCAGATTAATTAGGAGTGGCAGGATTCTTGAGGATAACCGATAGTGACCGCTTGAGGGCAATGTTGTACCATATAACTTCCCAGGGGCATTGTTTCCAAAAAAACACATGGCTAATTCATGTGGATAGACCAGACCATAAAAGATGGTCTGGGGACTGCTTATCAGACAGGATTTGAGGTCTGTCGGAGCTGTGATATGCGTTTTCCAAAAAAATTGAGGGTGACGGGCAATATTCGTTACACTGATAATAAGTCAACTCAACTGTCAATTTTTTGCATGCTGGACATACAAAGCAATCAAAATTCCGTTCCTTACATTCCCATCTGTCGGTAGACATGAACAATAATAAAACAAAACAAAACATTGTCATCAGTAAAGAAAGTGCACAGGCACAGTATGAACAGGAGTATAAAAAAATAGCTAATATGTAAGGTGTATAATACTGTATGTATTATCCACAAGTACAGGGTACCCCCCTTGCTTTTTAAGGGTGATTTTGGGGGGCACATTACTCACGAGAGATAAGATAGGTAGGTAGGTACTTTATTCAGCAATTAGCACAATTACACCAAAAAACAGGAGCAACCACAAGACAAAGACAAAAGCGACAATGAGGGGGACCCAAGGATAATTAACATCTAATCCAAGCAATTTTAAGGTATTGCTGTTGGACTGTGGCAAGTAATAAACTTTGGATGATTAGGAAATATACTCCGAGCATGCTCTGCTACATTCTACACTGTTCAGAAACACTTAAACGTTTATTACATTTTATGTGACTACATTCTCATCATTACAAAGTTGATGTAATAAATACCTTTATATAACAAATATTGAAGCCATAGTTTAAGCCATACGATTATGTTGTTATAGAGCAAGTGTCACCAAACTTTTTGAAGCTGAGAGCTGCTTCTTGGCTACTGAGTAGTGTGAAGGACGACCAGTTTGAGACACACTTCTGAAATGATGAATTTGCTCAAATTAACTTTAATCATATGTTATTAATTTGTTCTGTTATTATTAATACTTAATTATTTTAATTTATGTAATTTTCTGTAAGTTATTCTTTGTTTACTAGAAAAGTACCAACAATTTATCCTGCGTGTTTGTGTAAATGATACAAACATTGAAATGCTATTTAATGTATTTTCTGCTATTGTGTTTAAGAATACTGTAATTGTATTTTTTAAACATATGTTGGTAATTTGTGGTTGTGACTGATGTTTTCACCATCATCTCTCAGTGCTTCTGTCCAGATTGCTGACTTGTGCATTTGATGGTTATGATTTGGAGAGCATGATAACTGCGTTCTTGTTGGCGCGGCAGGGGGCACTGCAAGGACCTGCCATCTTCCCTTCCTACACCGACTGGTTCAAGGTTCAGTATTCTTCCCGGGTTTTGTTTTACTAATAATTTTAATCATAAATGTTTTCATTACCTTGTGACTTACATGGAATATATATTAAAACAAGCCCTGTACTGTACATAAAATCTGTCACCTCATGCTATATTTCAGGGGTCACCAACCAGATACTTTTGGGCACCAGGTCATCCCCAATGACCATGGGACTGTTCTAAAATTTGCTCACCAGTGAAGGGTAGATAGACGTGATCGTTTAAAAATATAAACTTGCAGAAATGTATAGAATTAAAGCGTTGCTGTTAAATCATTGTTGGGAATTATTGTCAGAAATCATGAACATGTTCATTATCTTCATATAGATTAATATAATTATTAACATATAATTAAATGTAACTTGAGCTAATTTATTTCAGAAGTATGTATCAAACTGGTAGCCCTTTTGAATAAGTACTACCCAAAAAGTAGCTCTCAGTTTTAAATGTTTTTTAATTGGTGACCTCTGCTTCTCTAGATTTAATCTTTATGTATTTTTTTAAATTTAAATTTCTTTTTTTTTTTAAATCTTGTATCACAAAATGTGATTTTCAAGAGGAAGCATGCAATTCAGCTTTTAGGATATTCTTCATAACCATTATTATTATTTTATTTATTTATTTATGTATTTATTTTGTTACAGGAGTCTTTTGGTGGTGCTAGTGGCTTCCACGGTGCCAGCAAGAAATCTCTGGTGTTTTTGCTCAAGTTTTTGTCTGACTTGGTTCCGTTTGAACCTCCACAGTACCTCAAGGTAATCTGATGCACGTTGAGTGGTATATGAAGTCAAATTTTATTGGGAAATCCTGAACACCTTAGATAAACATAAAGCTCTTTTAACTAGGCATTTTACGGGTTTTCAAAATACAAGACCAGTCAATTTACATGTGTGTTGGTTGTAAATAGTGCAAATTAAGAATGTGTAAAAATAAAACCGACAACACCAAAATGTCCACATTTCCGCCTTAAGGTGCACATCCTCCACCCTCCATATGTACCTGTGAAATACCGCAGCCTCCTGAAGGAGTATGTCTCCTTGGCCAAGACAAGACTTGCTGATCTCAAGGTAAAATTCAGGGGGGAAACAATTTTGTGGCATTCAATATTTATCACATTCATTTTTTTGTATCAGTAGTATAATAGGTTGGTTTTAAATCTGAAATATCTGCTTTTTCAGGAATCACTGGAGAATATGGGTCTCTATCAGGATATTTCTAGTGCTGCAGATGCACCATTCCAGGTACAGTGACATCTTGTGGTTAAACATATGTGTTATTGGCAATGAGGTGGTGAGACAGACTTGATAAAGTTTTGCCCATTTTTGTGTGTTTATGTGTGGGCTGCTGTGCCAGGCTGTACAGGATGTGGAGAAAGCCTCATCTCTTTTTGAAAGTACAGGAAAAATCTCTGCCACTGTTATGGAGGCCAGGTACTCTTAATTGTACAAGCAAATTTGTCACAACAAAAAAAATTTTGGTATTCATACTAGTCTCTAGCGTTTCACTTTTTTCCATTAGCATACATATTATGTTCTAGTTCTCCTTCACCAATTATAAAATGGTAAAAGAAACAATACAGTAATAAAAGATTATTTTTAAAGTAACGATCTTGTCCTCACAGTATCTTCCGTCGGACATATTTTCTCACTCAGTTTCTTCCTGCCTTGCTCAGACCAAGAGTGGTGAGTCTTGTATTGATTTATTCATTTTTTATAATCCCTTTTTATTGAGCATTTGCATTGTACAATGTATATCTGCAATCGTTTGTACACATATACATACAGTACATAAATATAGAGGAAGCAGTTAACGGAACAATACCCATATTTTACACATTTTACAGTGCAATCAAAACCCACAGGCAAGAAGCCTGCCGTCCGCAGTTTCCACATCACTACTCACAAATAATAGAAAACATTTCACTATAAAAAGAGAAACAAGAAACACCCCAGGGTCTTGTTCTTTTGGTCGCTGTCCAGTGTCCACAGTTCTTGACCATAGGTGTGGGTGGGAACGTAAAGCGAGAGCTCTGCTTTTCAGCTCAGCTCTTACTTCAACAGATCGATGCAGTGTGTGTATCACCTGAATATGACTCAAAGATATTTGGAACTCTTCCATTTGGGGCAGGATTTCAAACCCAAGAGAGCACTCCACCCCTTTCCAGCTAAGGACCATGTTTTCAGATTTGAAGGTGCTGGTTCTCATTCCAGCCACTTCACATGCATCTGTGAAGTGCTCCAGTGAGAGTTGAAGATCACAACTTGATGGAACTAACAGAAACATACCATCAGCAAAAAGAAAACATGCGATACTGAGGTATTGAGCTACGCCTCGGCTGCACCTAGAAGTTCTGTCCATGAGGATTATGAACAGAACTTAATCAGAAACAAATGGAAGCCTTTCTGGAGTCCAACCCTCACTGAAATAGCCTACTGTATAAGACAGTTTACTGCTGCCAATGTGAACCAAAATCCGACACCAGCTGTGCAAGGACCAAATGGCTGTATCAGGAGGTCTAGCTACAGTATACTGCCGGAGTTGGGCATCAAGCCCCTGACAACTTGAGCTCCCATGTCATTGGGACACACAAAGTACCCCTCCCTCCACTATGATAAGGTGGCAGCTTAAAGAAGGTTATGGTTATATCATTGGAGAAAATAAGGGTTTAATTTGATTTCATGAAGAGGACTAATTATTTTGGCCTTGTATAACAGTAATCACTTGATTAACAATTGCCCCATTGTATTCTTGCTATTTAATTACTTTTCTTCATCCATAGTTAGTGAACATAATTCCAGAATGTCTCAGGATATGTCTCAGATGCCTCAAAATTATGTGGATTTGCCTGTGACAATTTTAGCTTCCTGTGAAAGCAGACACTCAAATGAGCTTTATTGAGGCCCTGAAAAGGTGAGTAGTTTGCTCTTTGTGTTCTTTTTAATGCAAGTTGGGTTAACTTGAATTTTTTGGGGTGTCTTTTTGTTTTCATTACTTATAAACATTTATTCCCAAGACTTCTTGAAATTTTGTAGTTGCATTTTTTTTTTTTAGTATTGAATTGTAAGCATCCATCCATCCATTATCTACCGCTTATCCAGGGTCGAGTCGCGGGGGCAGCAGCATTAACAGGGAAGCCCAGACTTCCATCTCCCCAGCCACTTCACTGAATTGAAAGCAACACACAATAAATAAGTGATTCAGAACTGGTGGGTCAGCATCCTAAAGTGGGTCGTTGATCCATTATGGGTGAGTCAGAGACAGGTAGTTAAAAAAATTATAGTGGGTCAGGGTCATACACAAATAGACTTTCTAGTGTTGCCCCAGCACCAGCCATTTTGCCTGGTATGAGAAAAGCCCTTTGCTTGGAGTTTTTTTTTTAAATATATTACATTATTTTAATTACTCACCTGAAGAGAAAAAAATAAAACAATACTATTACTACCTTAAAAAAAGTGATGTAACACTTCTTTGAACTCAAGAAATGGAAATATTACTATGCATATTATACTACAAAAAATACTCGCTTCCAAATGTCATTGCATTTTTTAAGGATAGACCGATCATTGGTTGGGACGATTTTCAAAATTTTGATATCCGCTTCGGCATTTCAAAAAAGTTTTGACTGCCAACAAGAGATGAATTTAAATTTGTGTTAACTTCAGGAAACTATTAAAAAAAAAAAGTTTACTTTATAAGTGTTGCTGCTTACCTTATAAACTCTGCACAACTGCACCTTCTGTTTTTGTTTGAAATTAAAACCAAGATAAGTGAAAATTTGTAAAACTTTATTTACGGTAGAGAACAATACAGAGCTATTTATTTGTTTTAAAAGGAACCCCGACTGTAATGATAAGTTTGCTCTATATTATTTATTTGTTTGTTAATAACGTAACTATGTGATTCCTTATATAAAATAATTTCCAGTTCAATACATTTTGTAGAAACTTTATTTGGATGTACGCCGCCATTGCTATTTACGTCGCAACGCTTTCAGTGCCTCGTGACGTAGAATGGCGGCAATATGAAACGCCTATAAAGAAAGCAAGGTAAGCCTCCGCAGCGTTCCTAAAGGTATGATCAAAACTTTTGAATGCGTCTGGTGAATGACGAGATCACGGCGTGGGGGAGGGTGACTCTCGATCGCATGTTGTTTCTTTAGGTACGCTACGAAACTTACCTTGCTTTCTTTATAGATGTTTCACATTGCTCGGCAGAGAGCCAGCCGCCATTATACGTCACTACGCAGTACGCACTGTATGTGTTGCGACGGAATAAAAATGGCGGCGAATATCCAAATAAAGTTTCTATAAAATGTAATCAACGGGGAATGATTTTTGAAAAATAAATCTTATAGTTATGTTAGTGACAACCAAATAAAAAATATAGAGCAAACTTGTCATTACAGTCAGGGTTCCTTTTAAGTTCTTATTGATAGAAATTGTGATGTTTACAAACATCTCTATATTGATTTTCAGGTTAGTGTTTTATTAGCATAGCATTTGCTTAGTTTATTTAGCATAGCTTATGGTCATATAGAAAATATTTTGATCGTAGTTTTCACTGCTGCTGTCAATCAGAGCCAGATTAGTCTTAACCCTCTCCCCACTCGCAAGCCCACCTCTTTTGAGCGCCGTTTTCAAATAATAATGAGGGGTGGAGCAAAAGTCTGGTTCGGGGATGGGTTGCACTTAAAGAAGACATTCTGATAACCTTGGCCTTTTGTCTAAATATGCTTTAAGACATTTCAACAATAATAATGGTCATTGTTGGATTTTTTTTTATTTTTTTTTATTTTGATGCTAATATTTTCCCTTATTGAAAGTTGATAGATCCAATCATCGGTTAGTGGCCTCCTTAACTACTAATAATCGGTATTGGTATCAGCCCTGAAAAGCTCATAGGAACACTTTTTTTTTTATGTTGGCCAATCATTAAATGTTTGTGTTTATGTAATGACTGGTTTAAGATTAATTGTTGTAGCTGAGTATTGACATTAAGCTAAATTACTTAGACTATTGTTTTTATTGTTGTGTTTAGAGCAGATAAAATTCCTGCAGCACAGTATTCATCATACATGGATTCTTGTCAGAGACTAAGACAACAAAAAAGTGGGTCATCTTTAATTTTCACTACACAAACACATGCTCACAAAACTATACCATTATGTGAAAATGTTTGATGTCTTTTGCACTTTGAAACATTTGTGCTGTGATTACAGGGAATGCTTTATATGAGCAGAGTCATGATGATCCTCTGCATGTCATAAAACTTCAGCTGCAGGAGCAGAGAAAGCTTGTCTTGGATGGAAATGATGGAGGTAGGTTTACACATTAAGTGTAAATGTCTCTGTATTTAATGTAGAATTAACAAGAGTTGGGAGTGGCTGGTTGCTCCCACAGTTCCACCATCCTGCTGAAGATGCTCAGGGAAGCGGTGTGGGTACCTCCAGATGACACCAGTCTAGTGGATGCTTTTTTAAAACTGGGTTTAAAGGGACAGTAACGTGAAAAATCTACTTCTTGGAGCTTTTAGCCATGTTAAAATGCTAATTCCTCACCTAAAACATCACCAAAGTGGTATTTTCCTCTATTCGCCCCTCAATGAGAAATTCTAAGTCATTCTGCTCTCCAAGCACCAGCCCCTCCCAACCCGAGAAAACGAGCCGGTGCTCACTCTATGGCGTCATCAGGTGCGGACCCATTCCCGCAACGCCTATGCGGACTACACACACGCCCACTTTCTCTGAGACCTCCATGCTCGCAATATAGTGATAAAAGTAGCCTTTATCAGTAAACATTGTGTCCAAATGAATTCAAAGCAATCAATTATCCTTCACATTTCCAATGCCAATTGGCCGTCTTAAATTCCCAGAAAGATTCCGTGGCTGACACGTGTAAACTACAAGTATAATTTTTGTGCTGTTGAACCTGACTGAATGAATGGTGTAATGGATAGCGTGCTCACCCTATAAGCAGAAGGTCCTGGGTTCGCATCCCACTCAGGTTTGGTTGTTTTTTGTTTAGTTTTTCCCTCTCCCCTCCACCTCCAATACGATTTCTTGTGGCAAAGGAGACGTTTTGTTTCAAATATTTATTGAAGAATTGAACATTCATCCAATTTCCACATGTAAAGAAGATGTGGTTGTACTGCAAGGGCTGGCCAGTCTTGCATGGCCACTCAAGTGCTCAAAGGCAGTTGTCCTGAGTTTTGGGGGCGGTGCTCACAGCAGCCGTCTTAGGACAAGAGGGGCACGACAACCACATGGGGAGAGACGGGGTTATACTGAACCAGGCCTTTTACTTCTGCGTTAGAAAAATAACCCGCAAAGTACTTAATATTTCACGAAGAATTACATTGTCATGGTGTCAAAAATAAGATGTTATCATTATATGCCTATAGTTAACTGTGGAAGAGCTTAAAATACCGAGATACATCTCCTGTAAGACATCAAATTCTGGATGGGAGAGAACTTTCCGCATCACTTTGAGTTGCATTTTACGGCTTCTGCACACTGCGAAGTGCTTCTGAACCTAACTAGAACCCGACCATCGCTAATAATTACTGTTTGCCACTCGCCCCTGCACATTAGGCAATTTCATATGTGGACACTTGACGATGTGAGCTGTGCAAGCCTGTATCGCGTTCTGAGGCTCTCCATACAATATGTTGTACGGAATTACTTTGTTTAGGAAATGGGCAAAAATAAGAGGAAAGGGAGGATATATTGAAAGGCTAAGGCAGGAGGGCTCATTCTCATTCACTTGATTGGTCAAATTATCACAATGCCTCTGAGAGGTAATTATAGGGCTTGACATCTCTGTGTTTGCATACAAAAAAGGAAAACCAACACATTGTCTGTATGAGTTAATAATTGAAATGTTGGCATCTTAATTGTTTACCCAGAATTTAGATTATTCAAGGTCCTGGCCTGAAAAAACAACAACACAGGGGTCAGCATCAGCACATCTCTCGGTTTCACACATTGGTTTCAAATTTAATACATAGCCACCCTATTAGCCTTTGAGATGCAAGAAAGCACAAGGTGGGTGTTGAACTGAAAAAAATTCAATTTGAAGGGATCTCAATAAAGTAGGATATTTTTGATGTTTAATGTTGACCATAATGTTCCGTCAGATATGTCGGCTCACCTGTCAAAGATCTCCAACACTCTGAGCTTCATCTTTCCTGGTCTTCCTGATGACCTTTCGGAAAAGAAAGTCATCAAACTGAAAACTGACACGCTTTCATTGCCAGAGCTCCACTTGCAAGTATAAACTGAAATTAGCTCTTTAATGTTTAAGATGTTAATCAGTTAGCTTTTTTTATGCATTTGTTATTCATGTTACTTGCAAATCTCCTCTCCTACTCATCCTCAGGTTGTCGATGTGATTTTAAAAAACTTTTGCCAGTGCATTTTAGATGCTTCCAAAGCACTTCCTCCAAACAAGTGAGCAATCTTTTTAGAACATTGAAATACAGTAAATATTACTTGAATTGTTTCAACACTGCACTCAATGCACACAAGTACAGCGGTTACCAACACAGTGCCTGTGGGCACCAGATACGGACCACACTAGTAGACCACAGGCCTGCTCTACAAACACCAGTGATGAGACATTGTTATTTATTTATTTATGCAATCACATTTGTGTTTGTCTCTCCAGGCAGAATATGTGGGCTTCCAGGTTTGTGTGTGTATTAGTTTGTAACACACAGTTTTTGTCCTGCCTCCTACACAGACTTTGGCATCTGCTTCATAACCAGGTATGCAGATGTCTGCTTGTATCCATTTGAGAAAACAAACTCTCATTTTGTTGTCAAATCGAAGTCTTGGAAATTTATGCTCTTTTTATTCTATCTAGACTATTGTTTTTTTATGCAGTTAGTCAATTAGCTGAGACTGGAGCAACGCAAATGACAATAGTACACAAAAGAGGCTGTAGAAGCATACTTACTGTATACTTGGCTGAAAAAAAATATTTCACAGGGGGTACATTACTGAAAAAAAGTTGAGAACCACTGGTCTATGTTATATAATTCTGTGTTAAATATTTGCATTAGATTCTAAGTATCATTGTTTGATAATATTTTCCATTTCTGAAGGGGCCGTTGCTGAGTGGCCCACACATGCTTGGTCTAGCAGCTCTTGTGGTCCAGCTCCATGCCTCCATGTCCGAAAGTCCTGGAGAGCCACTGATTTTGCTGAGGCAGCCTGACCCAGTATCCGTCTCAGAGGCTTTTAGCTCAGCATTGGTCTGCAACACACACACTCGCATGTGCTTCTGTGTCAGGTGAAATATTATAGCAATTATGTATGTATGTGGTCCAAGCATTTTAATGACTCATAATGTGCCTGTCATTATGTTTGCATGTCAAGTTTGTTTGAAATGTAATCTTTTGCTTGCTCAGGTTCTGTGTGGCTGTCATGTGCTATGGGATCTGTAGAGGGGACTCACTGCCACAACAACAGCATGACTTGACTCCCAACGGCCTTTATAAGAAGGTGTGTCTCGATCGTCATTCTTCTGTCATTCATTTAGTATATTTGATAGCAACTGTACAGTTAGAGCTTATAGTGTTTGATGGTAAAAGGCTAAGCCCTTAAAGTTTCCAAAGCTTTTGGTCAGAGGGTTGAATTTATCATGCCAATATTTTGGCCTGTTTCAGCTCAAAACTTCTTGTTTACTTTGTCTTGATTTTAGCTTTACAGTACTTTTGTACCCATTTCAGCTTCAGTACCTCATCCCAAGACTGTTACCTGAAGCCAGAAGACCTGTTTCTGATAATAAAGAGGTGAGCAACAGAGGGCTGTTGAGCAATGCCAAAGATGCCACCAATAACTGGAAAGAGACAGCTTTATATCTCTGGAAACATCCTGCTTTTAATAGTCTACGACACGAGCCACAATATCAGGTAGGGCGCATGTGGCCTATTTTTTCCCCACAAATCTATCAACATTTTGATTCAACTAGTTATGTCTTGATTTATTTGATGTTGTCCTTGATGTGCATGTATAATACAATGCTATACACTTCCTATGTGTAGTTATCCATCACAGAATGGCTGGCAAATGAACTCCAAGTTGACAGAAGTAAAGACACACTTTCTGACTCTGAACGGTAATGCAAGTGGCTGATACGAATTGTATATGCATGCATAAGAGAACCAGTTGCTAGCAATATTTGTGCATCTGTGCATTAGGCTGGAGTACCACCAGTGGGCATGTCTGCATGTCTACCTGTGCCGTCCAGAGGATCAGGGCGGTTGCGGTGGAAGCATGAAGACTCTTTGCTCTCATCTCATCAATGCAATTATGGACCAGCAGCAAAGGTTGTTGCACATGTTTTCTTGCCACATAGAATATAAATCTTAAAGTTATGTGTCAGGAAACTAGCGTGCCAAACCCGTTTTGGCTTAAACTATATACGCAGTACACATTGTGGAGAAACCACACTCTTAATTGTTCTGTTCACATCAAGCCTAGTGGGATGCATGAGAAGGTCCAGAAGATCTTTGTCAATTCGGCCCTAGGTGTATCGTCCTGTGTAGAGCATACCAAACCAAGCCTTCCCACCCCTAATGAATACAGCGACATGTTTACAGTGAATGGTGTGAGGAAGATCCCAGAGTCGCACAAAAAGGAACCTGTCTTCCAGACATTATCTGTAGGTTGCAGGTATGGAATACCTTGTCATACAACACTAATACTAATAGCACCACAGACAAAAAGTACAATGGCTAAATGTTTATGTATGTACAAATGCAGGAGGTGATCTATGAGATAGAATTAACCAATCTTTTGGGCAGTCATCTAAGTCGAATAGACATGTGTGACTTCCTGTTTGAGTTGGTGTCTCAGAGGTTCTCTGGCTCAATGAGTTCAGCTTCAGCACATCTCAACTGTGAACACATGCTGAACACATGGAACAGGTACGTCCAAAGCCACCTTGCAGTTGAGCTCGATGCTAAAATTTGAAAACATTGTTGTGTATCTGTGTGTCACAGAATAATGCTGGCTCTTCCATCAGTGTCATTTATTAAAGTAAAAGTTGAAGGAGACAGGATGCATCTTGACTGTAAAAAGCTGATACAACATGTCAACAATCATCAGGTATGCTTCAGTGTAACTTTTAAAAACGTACAGACAAGGGTACTTAGGGATATGAGGTAACCGGGAGTATAGAGCACCAGATGTTTAAGTACAGGCTATTCAGCCCCTGTACAACCGGTGTCAGAGTTTGGTCCACATCGCCGGCGATAAGTGGGATTCGTTTCCAGTTGGTCGCCACCAAGTCTGCTCTGTCACCGATTTTGTTCATAACGTTGATGGGCAGAATTTCCAGGCACAGCCAAGACAAGACGTTGATGTTGTTCGTTTTGGTGACCTGAGTATTACATCTCTGATTTTTGGTTTTGTTGGCTTCATTAAAACGTAATCTTCAACTCTCACTGGAGCAGTTCGGAGCCAAATGTGAAGTGGTTGGAATGAGAATCAGTATCTCAAAATCTGCAACCATATGTCCAAAAGTCTAGGATGAGATCCTGTCTCAAGTGAAGTAGTTGTTGACGAGTGAAAGAAGAAGAGAGCAAGAGATGGACAGGTGGATCAGTGTAAGGTCTGCAGTGATGTGGACAATGTATTGGTCTGCTGTGGTGACGAAGGACCTTAGCCGAAGCGCTTGATTTATCGGTTGCTTTACATTCCTACCTTCACTTATAGTTGCGACTGCATGCCAGTCATTTACTGTTGCATAATAACATGAGATTGAATACTTGACAATGTATGCACATGAATGATGTATGTGAAATTAATAATAATAATAATATATATATATATATATCTTTTTCTTTTTTTTTACGTGACAGAGGAGTGTATGTTCACCAAGCGGCTCGTTGTCCTTTCATCTGACGTCACACTTTCTGAGAGTAAGAACTAAATACTCATAAAATCTCGTAGCATGTCTGTGATTTCCTAAAAATATTGTGTGTCCTCTTCAGAGTGTTTTATGTACTAGTGCACGCTGCAGTCTTGTGGCTGAAGAATTCAACAAGGCCTGGTCTCAGATCACTCATCAGTGTCCTCTGTTGCTGGTCTCAACTGTGGTAGGTGTCTTTTTTTCTTTTTTTTTTACACCTAACTGGTTTTCTTCTACTATTGCTTCCTTCAGGCTTGAATTTGCAAAATCGTCTCTCAGTCACCGTAAAATGTCATATATTCAAATTATGTATGTATATGTATACTGTATGTGGGTCATTGACTGATAAGGATTTTACCAAACCCAGCACAGATAATTTATTATAAAAACACAAAATATTTATTCTTTATTATTATTATTTATTATCTACAACTATAGAATGTTACAATACAATGTTTGCAGCAGATGATGGTTGGGTGTACCACATTATATTATCAACTTAAATCAAAGTTATGAGGCTAACAATTAGCCATCTAAACAATTAAAACATTTTTTTTTAGGTCATACTACATCATGTCCAAATACGACCATTAGATACCAGTTGTTAAAAGAGTAACTTTTTTACATCGTTGTGAGACAGTACAAACCTGCTATCTGCTCCTATGGGCTTTTGACTCATATCAATATACAATTACATTATACAATACAAACTCCTGTCTTTAAATGTATTTCAAAATAAAAGTCCCAATTTTCTTTTAAGTCGCACTACATAATTAATAATAATACATTTTATTTATAGTGCCCTTTACATCGCAAGATCTCAAAGGGCTACAAGTAGAAAAGGCGTGCATTTTTATTTAAAAAAAAAAAACATCTAAGATGGGGCACCATATGAAAAAGAAATGTCTTAAGAGTTTTTTTTAAACATTCAGTGGATTGTGGTATAATTATTAATATTTTTTATATTAATTAATCTGTATATTATTCATCTGAACAACAATTGGGCGATATCCCTTTCTGTACCGTGGTCCTTACATTGGAACTCTCCTCTCTCCTAATCCCTTTGCATCTTTTAGTTCATCTATAGATGCTACTTTTTCTTTGATGTTTATTCTCCTCTGTTTGTGTTGAGCTTTTTTCATCATTCTGTAGCGATTTTCAAGCAGCTATTTGTGTGCTATTTTTGATATGAATGGTTGTAGTACTGGTGGGAGCAACTGTCTCTCGTGCTGCTGTCATTATGGTGTCGTCTGCGTGATGGAGAGACGCCACCAGAACAATTACAGCTTATCACAAACAGTCAAAGCTGGGCCTGCAGGTAGGAATATCTATCAAAACAACTCAATTCTCCATCTTGCAGCAAAAGTTGATTGTTATTTATTGTTATTTGGTAGCACTTCTAATCATTTTGATCTGGTTCTGTCTTCAGTTTAATGAGGGGTCAGTTGCTGCAGATCCCCTCAGCTCCATCACTTTTGTTAGCCTCCAGTCTGTATGTAGGCTTGCAAGGCCGAGCTGAAGGCAAGCAAAATGTCAGCGACCCTTTGGTTGTGTTGCAACCAGAGAGGAACATGCAACACAGAGAGGTAAAAATGTTGGGATTTTAGAAATTGGCTCTAAAATTTTAACATTATTGGTTACCGGTACACAGGCAGTACCTAGGCCTTGTAATAATAAATTTTAAAAAATTGAATCACTGATTTATAGCGCATTTCATACACAAAGTATGAAAAAGTATGCTTCATATACTCTAAGTAAAAGTACAACATTTAAAAAACGTTAAAGAAATTTATAAGCAAAGTAAAGAATTACTAAAAGAACAACATTTTCCAAAACATGATTTTAAAAACACCATCATAGGTATGGGAAAAGGGCATAGTTTTTTTAAAGCATGGATTTAAAATAATTTATACTTTATTGGATTATATCAACTCCTCCCAATGAAAAAACATTATGAAACGACATGACGCGACCTTGGCACATAATGTTTTGATTTTTAATGGGCTTTTAAGTTATTTAATGACTTAAGCTGACTGGCTACATATTCTCATGGACTCTATTCTGTGGCTTATTTCTTCTTTCAGGTTTTAGTTTTCTTGCTTTTCCTGTGTGTGAACAATTACGTGTCAGCCCTCCTCTATACTCAGGTGAGTGATACTTGTTCAAACCTAAAAACATACTCCACACAACCACAGGGAGTAGCCAACTAGATGTAAAGAATTTTAAGCTGTAAAAAATGTTTAAAGTCCAAAAACCCTGGTTTAAGCAATTTTTTGCAATCTGACTAAAAATTTCAACATTTTGTCCTACAAGAACTCCAACCAGGACTTGAGAAACAAACGAGGCTGTTTTAGTCTGCATTTGCAAAATGTAATGCTCTGTGGAACAAAATCAGCAAGTCATCTACAGCACGTGAATGCAAATTGCAATTCCTCTGACCAAATCAGACCTTGTAGGAGTTCTTCGCTGTGCAAATGGTTGTGCACTTTAAATGGACTGCTAACTACACCATATGGTGCCCAAAGCGCTTTACAATGCCTTACATTCACCCATTCACACACCAGCAGTCGGCTGCTGCCATGCAGGGCACTGCCAGTTCCACTGGAAGCAAATCGGGGTTCAGTGTCTTGCTCAAGGACACTTCAACATGGTCACCAGGGATGAGGATCAAACCCACAACCTCACGGATGGGCGATGACCACTCTACCACTGAGCAAATTTTTCAATAAAAAAATTCACTATTCATTCCTAGTGACACACTTGAGATGATTCACATCATTCACATTCAAAATTCATAATGTTCAGCTCATTCAATTTAATTCACCTTTGGAAATATTTCTAACATGACAAAAATTCCCATGCAAACACCAAAAATTTAAATTTCAACACAAATTAAATTACCACAAATATTTCTTGTTCATTTAGTCACATTGTTCTTATTTTCGATTGTACATGTACAGCTCATTCAATTCACCTTGGTAACCATTTTCAATATGCCCAAATTTCCATATCGCACCAAAAATTCCCCTTTCATTCAATCAAAAAAAAAAAAACAACTCCATTAAATTCAATATCATCTCACATCATTTTTCCTTTCAATGCTTTCATATTTTTTCATTGATTTCAGCCTTCACAAGCCATTTATTTCTCCAGAAATTGCAAATGTCTACTTAATTTTATATTAATTATATACAAAATCAAGTAAAATAAATTATTTTACATATTTAATATGTATTAATTCATTTTTTGTTATTAATTCATCTCAATTTGTTGATTGATATTGTCCATCCAGCCATCCATTATCTGAACCGCTTATCCTCACAAAGGTCGTGGTAAATAACATATTGCATACACATACAGTACATTTGACCTTTTTAATTATTACAAACTATATCTAATTATGAATAGTATAGTTTTAAAATGAGAATGTATTATTTTATTATTAGAATAAACTATTGACATAGTGTATATACACATTTGAAAAAATTAAACATTTTTACTGTAACTCATCCATGAATGACCTCGCCCATCTGTCCATTATAAAAATCTAATATGACCCTTGAGCATAAGTTCGTCCACACCGGATCTAAATGTATGTCATTTTACAGGGCTTAAATGTGATACGATGGCTGGGACACATAAAACATCACTGCTTCTAAAAAAAAAAGTATTTCTGTTGGTTGAGTAAAACTGACATGTTAGTTCATATAAAATCAGGTTTTACTTTACAAATCAATTATGCAAATATGTAAATAAAATTGTATTGAATAGAGTACCCCCTCATAATCAGGCTTCAGCAGCAACTGTGGATTCACATATTCTTCATGGATTTTATATATATAATATTTTTTTTAACATAATGCTTATTAACATATTAAATACATATTGAATGTTTGTCAATGTTTTTAAATTATTTATTTTGTTAAAATACCACTCCTCAACTCTCCCAAATGCATTTCAATGGCTGCCAATTTAATTAACATAGATACATTTTCGCTATCTTTGGGCTGCCCGGTCCCTATCCCCGTGGAGCTTTTGCCAATTAATTTTAATGGATGAGCAAATTACGCCTTCCTGTCTGAATAATGTTTTTATATTCAATTTATACAGTAATTGTTTCCAATTATATTGACTTTTTGCACGTGATGTCACAGCCCTCATGGGAACGCCTCCTACGGGACGCTGGATGGCAAAAGAGCCACTTGCCTGTATTGTAACCATTGAATCTCGTACAGCGTAAAGTCCTTTATCTAATTGATTATCTTATAAAATGGTCATATCTTGCTGTGCTGTCGGTTGTACGGACAGACAAAGGAGTAAACCAAATGTTGCTTTTTATCGCATACCTACTAATGAAGACAAAATACGTCGATTGATAGCAGCAATCAACAGAAAGGACTGGCAGCCCACAAAGTATTCACGGATTTGCAGCGATTATATTTTGTGAGATTAGTAGATAAATGTTGTAATTTGTAAATAAATGTTCATATATTTTATTAATAAACATACACTCTAACAAAGATTGTAACAGAGGTGTTGAATTGCGTGTTTCAAATCACCTTTAACGAGCCAGATAGTTAGCGTCCACTCCAACTGCACAAACACACAGTTTAGTTTTAAAATGTACCTTCTTCAAATATATTAAGTGCATTTAACTATTTAATAATGGGGGATTTCGTCTTTGTGCTTGGAGTTTTTAACTCTGGATCCGGAGTCATATTCATGAAATTACCGCATAGCTTGCCACTACAATAGTCATTTGTTCCATGCTAGTAAACATAGTAACTTAACACCATCCCAGCGTTTCAATATAGAACAGACTGTGTAAAACTATGTCGGTTAGCATGATAAACAAGTTTTACCTTTGCATTACGAGGTATATTGTCCCCCAGTGTGAACGTAGCATCTCGTCCCAGAGACTCAGCCAGCGACAAGCTTTTGAATCAGCCCCAGTGTAAGGAAAAGAGACAGCATTGACTACATAATAATATAGGTCGTGCACTGTGAATTCCGGCAAAGTCGGCGATTTGATTAACTTGGTAAAAACTGCAGGCAACAGAAGGTAAGGGGCTGTTTTCAAACTAGCGATCTCCAACTTAAGTAAATATTGCGCTCTATGAGTCCCGACTAAATGTGCAACTTCGACTGACAGGCGAACTTTGGTTGAAAAAGTAGATTCCATGGCTCTATGGGCAATAATAACTTTTAATTTGTGAAATGACAGTCGCTAAGTCGCTCCGGGTCACGTCCTCTTCCATTCAACAATCATTTCCTTCCGCCGTCCGTCATAGGGCAGTCACGTGATCACGTGACATCGGTGCAAAGGGTCAATACTGTACACAATATCTCCAACCTTAATTTGCACCAAAATAAAACTCAGATGTTATTCAAGACCGTTTCGGTTCAAGTCATTTTGCTGAATTCCCTTTCTGGAATTCCCCTCTTGGTTTATAATGTCACGTGCTTCTGTTTCTTAGGAGCGCTGCCATCAGAAAGCTTTAAGCCTATGCACGGAGGTCCTGACTGTGCTGGTCAATTCTGCTGACTGGCTACTAATCTTTAAATCTAACGGTAAAAGTTATTTTTTTGTCTGAAAATGAATTTTTTAGTGATAAAAAAACACACACAATAGACTAGAGCTACTTGTGGAGAATGAAAGCAGCTGAGGTTTATTTGATTGGTAACATACTTGTACCAGTGTGTTACATAACAGATTTGCAGTTTGTTCTGGCATTTGTGGTCATTTTTGATGAATGGATATAAAAAATGTCATGCATATTTGTTCACTCTTGGTGAGCTACACTGGTAGCTATAAATGTATTTTAAAATAAACAGGATCTAATTTTCCATAGATGCTGAAAAAAGTGCTTACCACAGTATTACCTTGGTGACATCAGATCGATTTAATCAACTGATGCCGTGGGCCTTCTACAGGTCAGGAAAATGGATTAGTAGCCCCTAAAGGCTATGCCTATTCAAGTTAATTTTATTGTCAACACATTGTTTGTGTGTGTGTTTAAGCCTGTTGCTTCAGCAGAGCCATGAGCTTCAACAAAAAGCCGTGCGTTCTCCAGGCTTTCTCAACACTGCTGTTTCCTGCTACATCAGTCTGCTGCAACTCTTCTTGGATGGGTCCTCTATCACTGGGACCCTTGGAAGTCAGGTGACCAAGCCTCCAGCCATATCCACTCTGCTCAATTCAACAGAAATTTACTCGCTTTCCATCTATGAAACTGATGCCAGATGAAATCTTGGCAGATTCTGAGCCGTACCAAAATCTTCCTACTGAGGGCCATTTCTCAGACGCCCCCTTCCACTTTCTCCAGAAATATCAGACAGGTAAAAACACACAGTCATCATAAACTCCCTTTGATTTCTTTATCTGGTTCTAATCTCTTTGCTGGTGTGTTTCCTGATATAGCTGGTGTCTCAGTGTGTAGAATTTGACCCAGAGGTGGCAGCAGCTCTGTCTACACACATGGACCCGCATAGGATCATTCCAGAGTTGCCTTTCCTCTAATAAGGAAACTTTTGACTCAACAGTCTTAAGTCCACATAACTGCAAGACATTCCAAATGTTTTTCTACCATGTGCTTGGATACATTACTTAAAAAAAGGCTTGTCAGATTAAACCACTACTACAGTAAGAAATCTGCATTTTACGTACACATCTTTTTGTACAGACTATACAGTGCATATACAAATGCATCTGATCTCAGTCAACACAACTAAATGAATGGCTTGCCTCCTAACTGAAAACAAGCTTAAAAAGTGGAATACATGGTAACAAAGGCAAATACACATTGTAAGTTTGAGAGCGGCACATCAGTCATATAAGTAGCTCATGAGTGGTGAGTCTTCCTGATTTCATCTGTCTTGTTCTTGTGGCATTGCCTCTCCGCTCAGCATGATGTTGTGCAGGCTGGAGAGTGCCGAATGGGGCTTCTGTTGGTTGCCTGTTTTCTGCGCCTTGGTTTGAGTCAGCGGGTGGACCATGGACATGTGAACGTTGAGATTATGAGCCTTCTCAAAGCGCTTGCTGCATACCAAGCAGGCAAACTCCAGGTCAGCTTCTGCCTTGTGTTTCGTCATGTGATATTTCAACGACGCCCGCTGACGGCATTGGAAGCCACAAACCTCACACCTGTAAGAAAAAAAAATATTCAAAGGAAATATTTGTACTTTTTAAAACAAGCCAATCTTTTATAGATGCATAAAATTCTAGAATTCCATTTCAGTATTTTATTTCTTATCATTTTAATGATTATAGCTTCAATCTGATCAATCAATGTGTATGATACTGGATGGATGGGCTGCCATATATGGAGTCTTTCTTTTGAGTATGGCCATGCCTTCCAAACAAGGATGAAGGTGTTGCAGTCCCTGGTGGGTTTTGTGTAGGCAGAAAAATCTTAGTGATATTCTTCGCAGGGATTTGCTGTAAGATCTTTGGTTGCAGAGAGTACTTCCACATTCATATATGACAATCAGTGCCTGCTTTATATTTGTGGGTGTTGACCTCCCTTCTCAAATAAAATCAAATGTTGAGCAAACGATTGCTAAATTTGTAATAATGAATGTTCTGCAGTAAGAAAAGTTGGAGAACCACTGATTATTCTCAATTAATGGGTACTATTCCTTCAGGAGATGAAAGTGTTTAAAGGGGTTAGTCAACCCCAAAATTTTCTTTACAATATGTTGTATATGCCTCTACCTGACTAAACACAGCAATCTGAATAATATTGCGTTTGTGGAAGCAGCAAGATCCACCTGTTTACATCTTCAGAGGGTGGCCATTTTGCCATTTGCTGTCGACTGAAAATGACATCAACGTTGCTCAAGGAACAACCAATCATGACTCATCTTCCGAAAACAGGTGAGCCGTAATTGGATGTGACCTGAGCCCTGAGCAACTGTGATGTCATTTTCAGTCGACAGCAAGTGGCAAAATGGCCACCCCCTGAGATCGATAAAAACAGGTGGATTTTGCTGCTCATATTCCACAAATGCAATATTAATCAAAATACCGGGTTTAGGCTAGTGGGACTGCATAGAACATATTGTCAAGAAAATATTTGGGTTGCCAAGATGTTCCAATTTCAATATAGTACTTACTGCAAAGGTTTTACACCTGAATGTCTCATTTGGTGAACGGAAAGGTGTTTCCTCTGCTTAAAAGTTTGTCCGCACTGGTCACAGATGTAGTTCCTCTCTTCTGGAAAACAAACATGTCATGTTTCATTTAGAGCCTAGTTCAACACCTCAGTCAAATACTGTAAGAGTTTGTTGTTGTTTTTTTGGGGGCACGACAAATGTGTGCGTGTCACATCATGGCCGTGCGTTCGTATTAGAAGTCACATTCGTTTTTGTGATGTGAACGAGTACATAAGAAGATCGGATTTAAGTGCAGTGTGAACTTAGCTATAATGTAAACCCCAATAAGTTTGAAAATAAAAACGTATATTCAATGTCTGAACTGTTATTTTACAAAACAATAAGAAAAACCTTAGATTTCTTAACACGTGCAATTTGTTTCAGTTAATCATCTGCATGTACGTCATTACTGATCACGACTGTTTATAAAGGCACAAAACTTGATGCAATTGGGAAATTAGGGACTACTACCAAACGGCCTGGAATAGAGACGATCTGGTACAGTGTTTCTTTTATTTTATTGATTGTAATTATAATTGTTAAAAAAAAAGAAGTCATTATTCCTATGTAATGGGTATGTATCTTTATCTTATGATAAAAATGTCAGATTTTTAGCTGGAGACTCATTTGTAGAGTGTTGAGTAAAAACACATACATTTGCTAAACTACTGTACAGACTTTTGAAGGTTGACCGAGGTTTTATTGATGAAACCAAACATACCTGTGTGGATCATCTTTACATGTCGTTGCAAGTAACGGTCAATGGTGAAGACCTTGTTGCATCCAGGATGGGGACAGGGTCGCTCTCTTACCTCTTCATGATGCTCTTTGATATGCTTCTGGAGGGAATGCCAAGGTGAAAACAAAGACAATACTTTAATATACAACCGCACTGCTATCTCTGAAGGCCAAGATACACCAATCAGACATCGGAGTCGGACAGCATCGGCCGACGGCATGCGCCGTGTGATCAGTGTATTAATTACTGTTGTTAAACCTGATCGAGTTGGAATACGTCAGGTGGGTGCTTTCTAGCAAATTCGACATGTTGAATTGGCATCGGGGCATTTGATCACTGTGATTGGCTGTTAGCTAGCGAATCAGCGCACGGGGCAAGGAGAGGAAGTAAAGGACGCAGATAAACAGTACTCAACTTTTTGTTTTTTCAGGACAGCACACATGAATATTTAAGTCCCCCATAAACATGATATGATCATATTTCAACATGATTTCAGCAAGAAGATTTGCAATGTCGTTTAAAAAGTTCTTATTGTATTTTTCTTATTGCACAGTGTCAATTTGCCCGACTTCATAGAAGGTGGCTTCAAAGCTGTGATCGATGTGGTAAATAGACATCGTTTACATTTAAATTTGTTTTTAAAAATAGTCGCTGTTCCTCCACCTCGGCCCGACGTCCTTGGAGCGTCCAAGTAAGTACAGCCAATTCAATCATAGCGGTGGACTCACCGGTGACAGTCCAGGTCTCCGTCAGGCAGAGGAAATCCAAGTTGTTGGAATGGAAAAACTCCCTCAAAATAAACGTCTTCACCAGCTGTCAACACCGGTATGAGTTGTTTACGGTTTTATATTGCGCCCCCGTAAAGAGGTTTCCGATTGCCTTTAGGAATAATGACTACCACCGCCGATGGTACGGAGTGGAATAACTTCTCGCGCATGCGCTGAAGGTATAAAATAGTCGGTGCGGCGTGTATTTTCTAGGGATGTAACGATAACGGCAATATCACGATATTGCGATGTTAAAACTGCCACAATATTGTTGTCGTCATGTCACGATATTAAAAGCAGCACATCTGTTAAAAAAGTCATGTTGATTTCCATTTGTGTAGTTCTAGCACCCTCTGGTGGCTAGTTTTATAGTGCAGTTCAATTTCGTAAGGGATGTTTTGGTTCTTCAATGTTTAAAATCCATGCTCATCGGTAGATGAAGGGGAACATATGCTTGTGAAGCGAGTCAATATGTGGAGGAACTCAAAGTGTGCATGCATTAGCAAATAAGCGCCTTGATATTAAGAATGTTATTAGAGATTGCATTGCTGTTATGTACAAAAGCGCAATATTGTGTTTTTTCTTTAGTATGAGCTCATTTTTTTTCAATGCTGTGAACTTTTTTTTAATATTGCCAACCTCCCCACAATATTGTGATAATTATCGTATTGTGAGCTTCATATCGTGATAATAATGTATCGTGATGTTTAGATATGGTTACATCCTTAGTATTTATGTGATTTTTCCACGCGACGTGCCGACTGGACTGACGCTACATGGGGGTAGGCATTGGTCACATTTGGCCGATGTCGGATTGGTGTATCTAGGCCTTAACTCTTAACAGGAAAGTCCGTGTGAAGTGTTAAGCACTTGTGACAGAGGTGTGGCGGTGTATTTTGATTAGGATGTATCAAAGGGCCCAAATCAAGACACATTTGATCTGACTTTTGTTGTCTGTAAATGTATTGTTCCTTCAAAATACAGCCATTAATAGCTCAACCCCCGACAACAAAAGTGAGATCCCTCACAGTCACAGTCACAGTTTCAGTCTTGTGACTAATCAGTGTCAATGTAGAAATTACTGAACAGGGAGCGGGTGTGTTAAATTTGGTATTGCAGCTCTCACATGCTTTACTGGTAATTTAAAGTTCAACATGGCAATTCACGGTAAAGAACTCTGGAAAATCGACATCTGAATTGCTGCCAACAATGCTGCACGGCTTAAAGTGGTGGAGGGTCAGCCTGTCAGTGCTCAGGCTACACACCGCACACACTGCATCAAATCTGTCTGCATGGATGTTACCCCAGAAAGAAGCCTCTTCTGAAGTTAATGCGCAAGAAAGCCCACAACAGTTTGCTGAAGACAAGCAGACTAAGGACATGGATCACTGGAACCATGTCTTGTGGTCTGGTGGGACCAAGAAACTCATTTGGTTCAGATGATTCAAACGTGTATGGCGGCAACCAGGTGTGTCTTGGTGGCGGGAGTGTGATGGTCTGGGGTGGCATGACTGATTCAAGCATTGAGTGGGGAGCTACAGTTCATTGAGGGAATCATGAATGCCAACACGTACATGATGAAGCAGAGCATGATATCCTTTCTCTGAAAATTGGGCCGCAGGGCAGTATTCCAATGTGACAATCACCACCACTACATCTCCAAAATGGCCACTGCCTTGCTAAAGAGGCTGAGGGTAAAGGTGATGGACTAGCGGGTAAAGGCAGTGCTGGAAAATAATAACAAAATATTGACATTTTGGGCATTTTCTCTCTGGGGTGTACTCGCTTTTGTGGCTAGTGGTTTTGCTATTACCGGCTTCATTTTTAGTTATTTTGAGGGAACAATACATCTACACTGTTACATAAAAGTTATATACTGTCTAATTTTTTATTGTGTCAATGTGTCTTTTTTAGTGTTTTGAAGCGTGTACTGATGTATATATAATATATTTTGTCCTTGTATCACATTAATTACAAATTAATAATTAACTGCGTATTTACAATGCTTTGTGGGGCAGACATTGAGATTGTGCTGCACTCTCAATGAAAGTATTTTTCCGAGACATTATGGTAAGACATTCGCATAAATTCTAACTGGGAAATGATCTCATTTTTGTGGTGTTTGAATCACAAATCTGAAAATTGATCATTTTCACATGATCAGTGATTTATGGGCCGTGTGACTTCCGATCGGTTTCGTGCTGGAGGGTCGCCTCTATTCCATTACACAGCGGCTCATTAAATTGATTTAAAATCATTACTACTTCCTAATTGAAAAGTGTGACCGACTTGTGGCAAAACAAAGGCTATGTTCACACTGCAGGTCTTAATGCTCAATTCCGATTTTTGGGGTGAAATGGACTTTTGATGATGTCGAGGTCCGATATATGCGACCTGGCCGTTCAGACAGTGGTCGCATTGCAAAAAATTCGGATACATATCCGATCTAGGACCACATCTGAACCTGGGTCACAGGTCGGATATGAAAAAAATTGAGCCGTTCAGACTGACATAAAAAGTCAGATACAGGTCCCATTTGGGGGAAAAAATACGATTTGGGTCGCATTTGCCTGCAGTGTGAACGTAGTCAAAGATCATAATGTGCTCCCTTTATCGTTGTGAGCATGGGGGTAGAATTCTTGTATGTTGACAGAGAGCTAGAACTAGTTACCTTTAAACCATCAGGCGCACGATAGACAGCGGTACAGCCCTGATATAGACACTTGTAGATGTTGGGCAGCTCCTCTCTGCAACAGAACACACAAATGTTTCAGTTTAAAGCAATGGCATTGTAACACAACACAACAACTGTTGTTTGCACTACAGCAGTGCTTCACAAATGCAATTTGCAAGGGGGTGGGGACAGGGGACCTTTTTGGATATGGAAATGATGACAACCCTCATTTCCCAGTAACAGTGTAGATCCAAAATATCAATGGAGAGGATGGTCAGTCAGGAAGAGCAATGCTGTTTTCGTCCTAGCCATGGAACATTGGACCAGCTCTACACCCTCAGCAGGGTCCTTAATGGTGCATGACAGCTCACAAAATCAGCCTACATGTGTTTTGTGGACTTGGAGAAGGCGTTTGAACGAATCCTTCTGGGAGTGCTGTGGGAAGTGCTTTAGGATTATGGGGCACCAACCCCCCGATACGGGTTTGGTCCCTTTACAACCAATGTCAGCATTTGGGCTGCATTGCCGGCAGTAAGTCAGATTTGTTTCTCTGATTTTTGCAAATGATGTGGTAGCCACAAACTGGAGTCGTTCGCAGCAGAGGTTGGGATGAAAATCACCCCCGCCAAAGATATGCAATATATGTTGTGAGTGAGTGTGCGCATTAGAGTGTGAGACATGGGATGCATTTACCCTTTAGGTTTGAACTTGTTCTTCCAGCCAGGTTTAGGTCCAGGTTTCTTTTTCACTTTACGATCTTCTGCGGTATTTGGAATTTGTCGTCGCTTGTTGGGCCTAGTTGTTCTGCAAGGAAGGGTTGAATTTAAATTGACTTCCTGAGATTATATTCCCAGTCAGTGTGCAGCAACAAACAACTCATCCTCTGACAAGTATTTTCTGCCACAAAACAAAAGTCAATTTCCATAAGGGACAGACAATCGGCCTTTTTGAAACTGACAGCTACTCCTTGGCTACTGATTAGTGTTAACGGGCTGAAATAAATTTCTGAATTAAATTTGCTCAAATGACCTTAAGTTGTTATGTAATGTTATTGTAGGTTATTAATAATGAATGATAATCATTTATGTGAGGACATTGGTTATGTTAAAGATGTTTTCACAATCATAAATAGCAATATACACTTTATTTGTATACATCTCTGCCAGACAGTGCTAGTATTTATATTTTAAATGATCACTTATACAACATTCCTAGAAAACCGCAGTCATCATCTGGTGAGCTATTTCGAAGCACTATCATGGTTACATTTACCAATCCGTCTCTTTTAAAGGGATTTATTAGAAAAATTACCTTTTTCTGTGTGCAGAAATCACATGCACATTTGTGGGAGTACTTTTTGACATTGTATGCAAAAAAAAAAAATGGAATCACGTCCCCCCCCGTCCTGCTGTTTAGATGTCCAAATTTATGCCAACTTGCTAAGCACTGTATATTTATTATTGAGTACGTTGGTGTGGTAGGTGTAATCCTTATATTCTTAATATAGTGGTACAAGTGAGGGAAACTGTAACACACCTGTCAGATAGACCACTATCAGCCTGCTTGTCCTGCTGCTCCTCAGTGGGAGAAACTGCCAACTCTGGATCTGCAAATTCTAGAGACAAAGTCACAATCAATGTACTTAAAGATTGCAAACTGATACAGAGAAGATACACAAAAAGAAGATTATGAGTTATTCGCTTCAGAGGAAGAGTGAATACTTTAAAAGTCCCACACCATCAAACACCAATTTTGTCCACTGTTTAATTCATGCATTAACATAGGTCAAAATGAGTCCGTGACATGAGTTTGGTGTCATGACGTACGTAGACTGTGCGCTCATTGTACAAGTACCCGGCTGTAAATTTGATCACAAAAGATGTTAAACTTGGAATAATGGGTTGGATTGTAACCGTACCTCCAGTGCTGCAGGTCCAGTCAGCCAGCACTGAGCTTTCAATCAGAGGGGTGACTTCTGGTGGACCCTGCTGAGCCTGACAGATTGCTGTCACCGCTGTGCTCCTTTCGTCACAATCCACCTCGCCTGAAATATCTCTGGCAACATTTCCACTCTCTCCTGAGTTGAGCACATAACCAAACCTGGCAGAGGTGTTGCCCTGTGTGTCCATAGTGTAACTGTGCCCATCAACGCAACACCACACTGCTTTGACTGAGCCCCAGCACTGCCCCTCAAGCACCTCCTTCAAGTCAGGGCAAGATTTGCAAGCCTCTCCGTGATGGTGAGCCCATGACACAAGGTTGTGAAGGCACGCAGTGTCTGAGGAAACGGATGGTGAGACTGGAAAAAAAGTGAAAATAGAACAACAAAAATGTCTCCGATTGTAGTAACTTGTTAAGTAACTTTGAGGTTCTAACAATAAGGACATACAGGTGATGATTTTTCTTACTTGTAGACCCATCGTTCATTAAAGAGTCTGAAAACATTGGATCATGCCTGGGGAAAAAATATTGCAAATTTACAATTTAAATTAATATACATGTCAAAGTAACTACTGTAAATTGTGAGTCTCACTCACCTGATTTTACAATAGTCTTTCCCAGCAGGCAGGAGATTAACCATCTGCAGAAACCTGACCAGAATATTGTGGCACTTATAGAACTTGCTGTGACATTTCTTGCAAACAAATTCTGATAATCGAGGGTCAGGGTCCAACTGCACTCCAACCAGTTGCTGGAAGTCCACATGGAATAAAGGAGGTGACTGGCCAACAGCATATGTTTCGTCATTAACAAGATCAGGAAAATCCTGAGGCCATTTGTTGAAGGCATGCCGCAGACTCCGTGGAGAAAACTTTCCGTGACACAGTCTGCACATGGAAGTGGATAATCCTTTTGGGATGAAATATAACACCAATCAGCAAATTTGAATCAGAATTCATCTCATGTTCAGTGAACCATTTCATTATAAAACACGGCGTGGGTGTCCAATAATTGAAAATGTTAACAGCATTACTTAACTAATTTATTGCCAAATGTGCAAGTTACAATGCATAGTTGGCATTGATAGCTACTTGAATTTTACATTGTGATAAAAAAAAAAAATGCTTTTAACAGATAAATCAATCAGCCACTCACTGGAAGATTTTGACTTGACACCTGAATGTTTGTGCTTGTCAGTCAACGTGAAGGTTGAATCTGGTGTGTCATCTTGAAACAGGCCAGATGTTGCTGCGGTCAAATGGATGTTCCTCTGAGTTTGCCTTCTACTTCCACGTGGTCTCTTCTCTTCACAGACTCTCCTGCTCTGGTGTGACACCTCGGATGACCTCAGACGTCTAATTTTCTTCTTCATGGTTTCTTACTAGTCTTTCAGCAGCTGATGCAGATGATGGATCTCCAATGTCCCTGCTGGTTAAAAAATGCATTATGATTCAAGTTCTAAAAGGAGAAAATTCCGTTTAGCCAATGTAATCTTTTTTTCTTTTTTTTTCTTTTTTTCTGGGAGATCTCAGTATTGATCATTTGAAATGTCATCATCATTGTTCTCCCTTTTTTTTTTTTTTTTTTGTGTGTTTGTGCGTGCGTGCGTGAGAAAGAAAAAAAAAAAAAGAATTCCCATACTGTTCACCTAAACCGAACACTTCAAAATCCAGCCAGAGTCGTGGGGCCGCCAGGAGACCCGAAGGGGGACCAAAGAAAAGAAAGAAGAGCGAAGCCCAGCACCGACCAGACACCATCCACCGGGCCACTAACCTTCACCAACCCCAGAGACATCTAAACTCCAACAAATCAGGGAAACCTCAAGGGCCCAAAGGAGAAACTGAGGAAAGGTAGAAAGGACAGACGAAGCAGAGTGAGATCCACAATGTAATCTAATTTCACAAGTATATTTTGAGGCATACTTGGGTAGTTACTACTTAGTGTACTACTGTAAGTTTATATCTAGTTTTTGTTAGGTTTTTCAGCACTTGAGTAATTTATTTCATATAAATAATAGAATTATGGAAGAAGTGTAGTTATTCAGTTTGTTAAATGTTAAGTCGAAGTTCAGTAAATTTTTATACAAACCCGTTTCAAGTAAAATTCTAACTTTTTTTTTTTTTTACATTTACATTAAGGCATTTGTCCCCCTATATATGAAGCAGGTCTCCAGACTAACTTTTTTTTCTTTTCTTTTTTTACTAAGAGCCCGAACCTGAAATTTTAGGGATGCAAGTCAAAGGTACTTATTTTACACTGTAAATTGACTTGCAAAGTATTCATCCCTCTCATTTTTACTATATCACAGATAAATTGGCTGAAGTGTGGAGCAAAAGAATAGTAAAATAAAAAAAATAATTTGCTGGTTGAAATTGTGCGAGTAGATCAAAACGGTAGTTGCTCTGTCTCAAATTTTAGAGGCAAAATACCACTAGTCTGGACTCTAGAGCCATGTGGAGGCTCGTTTCCAGCATCTTTAGAATGGGTTTCACGTTCGCCCCAAATACGAACGAGTTGATGAACTTTCCTTCATTGGACTCGTTCAGGTACATCACTGGCCGTGGAATGGTATGATACAACAACAGCTTTGATGTACGGTGCGATAACTTAAACAATATAAACCTGACGAATTAGAGTTAGCAGTTCTATTTGGACATTGATTCGGAATAGTTACGTCACAACTACATTCACAAGTGCTAGCTGGTTAGCCTAATTATGGCACGATTGGTAAATATTGACGTATGCAACTTGTAGTAAAGCTTACCTTAGAAAATCCCAGCTCAGGAAATATATCATTTGGTTCACATAGGTTTGTCACAGTCTCAACTCTACTGCCAGATGTAAACATTGTCAAGGCTTACATTCCGGAAATTT